>NW_020527354.1:0-22496 GCF_003368295.1 Carassius auratus | reverse complement strand
TGTTGCCAATAGGTGGCGCTATGACTATAACTGAATATTGGCATGTAGATCTGTTCAGGTCAAGAGTCTTATCAAAAATGTGAAGTTTGGGGCGGATTGGACATTGTATGTGTGAGTTATAGCACCATCATTTTTCATGGCGAATCATCGAAATTTGTCAGGCCGCCATGGACACGCCCTTTAACGAAACCTCAATTCCTTCGCAATTTAACATGGCAAAGGCCTTTAGATTAGGCATACCAAATTTGGTGTTGATCTGAATAAATCTATAGGAGGAGTTCGTTAAAATACAACGCATGGAAATGACAAAAATGACACAAAATTTGCTCATAATATTAGAAATAACCGACTTCCTGTTGGGTTTCGGATTTTGCTCCAAGAGACTTTTTTGTAGGTATTGGAGAGTTACATGTGTATACCGATTTTCATACATGTACATGAAACGTAGCTCGAGGCGCACATCGTTGAACGTGTATAGGTGGCGCTGTTGAGCCATTTTGCCACACCCACTTCTGAAACCCATATCAGACGTAAATTTTCGCCAGTTCTGAGGTGTGTGCAAAGTTTCATGACTTTTCGAGCATGTTTAGGCCCTCAAAATGCGATTCATCTTAGAGAAGAAGAATAATAATAATAATATAGCTGCAAGCAGCGATGGCGGGCTCAAGCCACCAATGCCATCGCCACCCCGGTGGCATCAGGTAAACTGGCAGTGAGGTTTTAAAGGATATGGCAGTTAAAGGGTTAATCCGAATCATCTAGACTTTAAAATCACATTCACAGAACAATATATATATATATATATATATATATATATATATATATATATATATATATATATATATATATATATTATATATATATATATATATATATATATATTTAGTAAAACTTTACAATAAGATTTCATTTATAAACATTATGTTAACATGAACAATATTTATATAGCATTCATTCATGTCAGTTAATATTCCAAACTTAAACATTAAAACATTGTTTTATTGTGATTTGTTTCCAAGCACATTGTACCAATTCCAAACCATATCAATCTTAAAGCTGCAGTAGGGAACTTTTGACGCTCTAGCGGTTAATAAACAGAACTGCTCGCGTCTTGCGGAAGAACATTGTAGCTGGAGCTACTTCTCTCTGTTTATGTCTATGAAGAATCACAAAGGTACTGGGTTACTCCGCCGCGGTACCCCGAAGCAATCTAAAATAGCCGAATATAAACACTTATTATAGGTGTACCCTAGTGATTCAGGACAAGCTAAAAACACGGTTTGGAAAATGGATTCATGGTGTACTCGCTTATTATGTTCATTTTTCTACATTTTGAACACAAACAAAGTTACGGACCGCAGCTCTGATTGGTTGTTTTATACCGGGAGCGCATGACTTTCTGCAAATGGCAATAGGACCACTGGGAGGAGCCAGAGGAGCTTGATTTTTTTTCACAGATTATATGTCTCATATTCTACTGTCAGGACATAATGACAGGTTTAATAAATATGTAAAAAATATTTTTTTACAAAAGTTCCCTACAGCACCTTTAATAACTACCATTATTTTTTATTTAATAATTTATGAGTGCTATACAATAGTCCAGGAAAGCTGGAAGAGAAAAACTCCCTATATTCATGTGTGCAGAATTATTAGGCATGTTTTCTTTTACAGATGAAATGCGCTAAAAAAGAGTTTTAACTCAAACTGTTTTAACTCAAAGTCGAAAATTATGAAATACCCATGAGAAATATCAAACACAAATGCAATACAGAAATGGATAAGTTAAGACTTGACCATTGTACAAAAATGCTGACTGGGTCATGAGGTCAGAAAAGAAGAAGAAGAAAAAACAGGTCAAGAAGAACTGACAAAAATAATTGCAAAATAATTAGGAATTAATGTGAAGATTAATTTTTAGTCAATTCTGCAAGACAGACTTTCAGGAAAGGAGGTGGAATAAAATGAGCTCCTAAATCTTAATCCCGGATTCAGGAAAATATATTCCTCAAACCATCGGACAAGAGGAGGTGGTGCTGGTCCTTCACGAGTCACTATAATCTGTTCATAAAGCCTATATATAAAGTCTTAATATATAGTATTTCACAATACTTCATGGTATTCTAATCAAATCATTTTTTTGGAATCTTAGATCTCCCAGAACCTGACACATTGTAATTCTGAGACTCCAGGAAAGTGGCAGTTCTGTAAAATGTTGGCGATGGAGACTAAATGCTCCCTGATAGTTTCACACCTAATTCACTTAACACACACACAAACACACACACACACACACACTCACACACACAGACACACATTACCCACAGTGACAGAGGGACAGAGTGATATCAGATGTATGATAGTTTTTTAATTTTCTATCATCCATATAGTGTTGTATAGTCATGAAACTATGCATATTTCACATATTTCCTATGTGTACATTTTTTTTGAAGTGTTTAGAAGCTGCACTTAAAAAAAAATAAAATAAAAGACATTTACTGGTTACTTTTTTACTGTTGTTTCAAAAAATCACCACGACAAAACCATTCAAGCTATTCAAAATTCATTCGCACCTGTTCTGTAAGATACATTCTTTAAACAGTGGTAAAAGAGGATGTGGTGCTGATCCTTCAAGAGTCACTCAAAACGTATCTGTCCATAAAGCCTATAAAGAATTATTTTTAATATACAGTTCACAATACTTCAGCTTGTTATTCTAATTAAGTGAGGGTCATTTTATCAGTAAAATACATAAAATACATATTATTTTTCTTTGAAAGACTTCTATAAATGATTTAAATCATACTTGTTTCTACAATAATTATTTAAAAGTAATCCTATAGCTCCATCTGGTGGCAATTTTTGGTACTAAGAATTGCAAGCTTGATTTATATGTTATGATAGTTTTAATTTTATGCTGGCTCTTGAAAATGATAAAGCTATGAAACTTACTGTGCTTCCTTCAAATGATGACTTCTACGTATATAAAAAATTATGAAGAGTTGGAATTAAAAATTTTAAAGATATAGTAAAATAACTATTGTATTTTGTTTATGTTACTTTAATAAATCGCTATGGCCACACCATTTAAGGTATCCTAAACCCATTCGAAATTTAACATCTTCAGTGTATGGCTTCATGTTAAAACAGTAAAACAGGTGTGAACTACTTGTGTCTTCTTGGAGGAGAATGAATTCATTTACAGGCTGAGTTTATCATAAATCCACAATAACATTTCTGAGTTCTGTATCAATCTGTGTTGTTGTTTGTTTATTTTTATTTTTTTTATTTTTCATAGGAAGATAACTGACCCTTTACTCTCCTTTTTAATAAATGTGCTTATAAACCAAGAACAAGCTATTTATTGCTGTATGGATTTACATTTAAAAAATTAGCCTACGGCAATCATTCTAAACAGCTTGAATGAAACCTGTTAATATTTATTATAAACCACTGTAACTGTGTATAATCTAACAAACAAGTTTATTATGAAAATAAAAGTGTGTACACCAGATGAATTGGACGATAAAGAAATTGCTAACAATAATATAATAGAGCATGTTTTAGGTTTTTAGGCATTTAGATGCAGAAATGGACAAATCAAATGTAAAATAAAATGTAATTGATTTAATTAAATATAGATTAAGTCTTGTTAGAGCAAAATAATAAATAAATACCTACACACATTAAAAAAGCAGCCAAGATTAATGAGTTTAATTTTTTATATAGATTAAAATTGAAGACGGAAGCAGCTGGTATATGCGGTCACTTAATATTAAAATCCAGTAGATCCACTTCAGATTTATTTCTCAACAGTTTATGTTCACGTGGCTGTTTTCGTTTATATTAGCCAAGCTATTATGTATTTTGAAATAATCTTGTCCGTGATGTGTTCGTTCTTACGACAAAAGGCAGAATCCTGCAGCTCGAGAGATATATGTTATTCTGCCAGTCGCGCTTTCAAATAGTCTTGCACACATAAACGGGTCACAAACACCTATTTAGCTCGTGTTGTGTTATAATGGGTGTATAGTGTGCATTTATGGCAATAATTTATTTTAAAAAGCTCTTAAACAAGAATAAATTCGTTTGTTTTGAACTTGTGACACTGTACGCGCTGATCGGAGGCAGTGATTTCAGATAGGCAGCCGCAAATATCTCATTTTCACACAAACAGTTCAAAAACATCTTAATTTAGCTATTGGTGTGTTCTAATTGGTGAATTGTGTGATATCGCTGCAATACTTTATTTTTAATAGCTATAAAACAAGAATAAACTCGTTTTTTTCTGAGCTCATCATTCCACACGCTCTTGCTCAGAGCGGTGATTCATCTCTCGTGTTTCTCACGTATCACTGACCACACATCCATTATTAATGAGCCCTGACCTGGAAATAATCATATATGTTGGTTTAGCTTGTCAGTGTGAACTAAATCCAAGTATTATTTTGTATTTTAACCGATTTAAAAGTGAAACCAAAAGAGAGTCTCCTCCCTTTTTTAGTTCAGGATATGCACCTGTAGGGGCGCTATTTCTCTCAGACAATGGAAGTCTAAGCACACACACTCAAACAGAGGGACAGAGTGAGATGAGATGTCTGAGAGTTTTTTAATTTTCTGTTATCCATACAGTGTTGTAAAGTCATGAAACTATGCATATTTACTCAGAATAACTTTCTTTTCTGTATGAAAAAAAGGTTTTGAAGTGTTTGGAATTTAAAAATGCAGGAAAATTAATAATTCCATTTTTACTGTCATTTAAAAAAATCACCACGACAAAACCATCCAAGCTATCCAAATCCCATTCACAATTTAAGTTCCTCAATGTTTTTTCAACATGTAGACAAAGTTTGATGTTTATAGTGTTACTCTCCTCTGAGCAGTATGCATTAATTCACAGCTAAATGTAAAAAACAATCCACATTCAAATCAAAATAGCCGACTTCCTGTTGGTAGTAGCTAATGACTGTGAATTCGATATAGAGTGCCTCTTCCACGCCCTCTTATGAACTTTTGCCAGTGTCTAGCTGTCACTAATACTGATATGTGTTCTGAGTTTGATGAAATTCTAAGCATGTTATATGCCTCAAAATCACCTGAGAAGTATTCCAGTTTGACATGTTGCCACGGCAACAATATTTTTAGATATCAATATCCCCCCAGCAGATTTATATCGACTGTGTTTTAACATTATTCTGATGAAGTTTGAAGCAAATCGAATAAAAATAAGATGCTGAATTCAAAGCATTTTGAAAATGACACACTTCCTGCTGCCAGTTGGTGGCGCTATAACTTTGACTCCTAATAGTCACATATATGCGATCGACATCATACAATGAATAATCTGATGAAGTTTGATTACAATTAGGAAATGTATGTTGATGGTATTAGACACTTCCTGTTTCTCAATTCTCGCCGTAAACTCAACGCCTCGCTATGAGCAAACCGTTCGAGATATCAAAAATCCCCTGGCAATTTTTTAATCCCAATGTCTTGAGATCATGTTGACCGAGTTTGGTGGCAATCGGCAAAAAACCCTATGACAAGTATTTCAAATTCCAGAGCATGCGCTTTTTACATAACTCTAAATAGCTGACTTCCTGTTGGGCGGAGCCTATGACATGCAATACGAAAGTTGTTCAGCACGATGAGATCTATATGTGTCCTGAGTTTGATATTAATATGTGCAAGTATGTGTGAGCTATGCATCAACATTTCTGACTGTGATCCAGGGGGCGCCGTAGAGCCCCTGTGCCACGCCCGGGTCCCAGCCTCTGCAGGCTCCTAAAGGCCACAGATTCCAAAGTGTGCGCAAATTTTCAAGAGTTTTTGAGTATGTTAAGGACCCCAAAAGCCCCCACAACTTTGACGACAAATATGAATACTAAACCCTAAATATCCAACTTCCTGTTGGGCGGAGCCTATGACATGCAGTACGAAAGTTGTTTGGTTTGATGAGATCTACATGTGTACCGAGTTTCGTGCGTCTACGTGCAAGTATGTATGATATATGGCCCTCAGTATTCCAGGGGGCGCTGTAGAGCCCCTGTGCCACGCCCGTGTATCAGTCTCTGCCCGGCCCTAATGGCCGCAGGTTCCAATGTGTGTGCCAATTTTCAAGACTTTTTAAGCATGTTAAGGGCCCCAAAAGCCCCCGAAACCTTGAAGAAAAATAATAATAAATATAGCTGCAAGCAGCGATGTCGGGCTCAAGCCATCAGTGCAACGCCACCCTGGTGGCATCGGGAAAACTGTGCCCAGCGGGCATAAGCATTTACAGTAACCCTCTGACAATCAAGTTTTAAGGGATGTGGCAGTTAAAGGGTTAATCCGACCAATCTAGACTTTGAAATCACATACACAGAACAATATATATAACTTTAGTAACACTTTATTTTAAAATGTATAAAAAATGTATAAGGTGTGCATTGTAGCTGACACCTATATGAACACATTACAATTGTTTTGTGACTACAAGTCTCTCTTCTCAAATGCTATTGAGTGGTCGCGAACGCGGATGGGAGAATGGCGCATATTTGTTTTGTTTTTTTTGAGCAACTGGTGCCCCCTTTGGGAGTTGGTGCTCTACGAAGACTGCATACTCTGCATATAGGGAGCGGCGGTACTATCTGGAAGATATATTCCTCAAACCATCGTACAAGTGAAGGTGATGCTAGTCCTTCAAGAATCGCTCAAAACCTTTTCAAGTGTACAGTTTCCTTTTATTGCATCTTGAAATACATATTTCTGAATTCTGAATCAAACTGGGTTGTGTTTATTGATTTATTTTATAAGACAACTGAAACTTTAATCTCCTTTGTAATATATGTGCTTTTAAACCAAGAACAATGTAATTAGAGATGTATTCCTGCTTAATAATGACTATTATTAAGGGAAAAGGCTTTATAATCATGAACTATTTACTAATGCTTAGCTAATGAGTGCAGTTATTATAAAGTGTTACCAATGCATTTACTAATGTTAACAAATTAGACATTATTATACAGTGTTACCAAACCCTTTAATAATTTATTAGTGTTTTGTAATGATTTTAATGACCTATAAGCATTTGTGAAATAGTTTTGCTTGCATTGCAGCTTAATCTGTCAGTTGAAGAGTTTTACTGTTACATCCATGAGATTAATAAATGTCATGTCACGTCACAGGTTGTCATAGGTCAGTATCAAATGAGTTTGAAATTATAATTTGCAGCACAAATAAGGCTTCTTAGGATGTTTTTAAATCCCAAAAACTGTCAGAAAAGGATAAGGCCTAAGAGATTTCTTAACCTGTAATGAAAGGAAAAAAACACCACCATTAGCAACAACAAAAACAATAACAATTTAAAATATAGATTTTTTTTTCCTGATTATTAAAGGAATGATTAGGTCTCTCTCTCTCTCTCTCTCTCTCTCTCTGCCAGACAGCCCCTCCCTACAATCCACACACACTGTCAGTCACCAAAGATTCACAGTCACCAACCCCCTCACACTCACACTCCCCCTCCCTCTCCCCCTCCCTTTCCTCACACAGACGGAGTGGCCAGAGTGAGATCATGTCAGTTGAGAAGTCTGACAGTTTTTTCTTTTCTTTTATCCATACAGTGTTGTAAAGTCATGAAACTATGCATATTTCCTCATAATGATTTGATCTCTGTATGAAAACATGCCTTGAAGTGTTTGGAAGCTGCAATTTAGACATACAATACAATTAATGTTTCCCCTTCTTACTGTCATTTCAAAAAATCACCACGTCCAAACCGTTCAAGCTAACCAAAATCCGTTCGCAATTTAAGTTCCTCGATGTTGTTTCTTCATGTAGTCAAAGTTTGGTGTGTATAGTGTACTTCCCATGTGAGGAGTACGCATTAATTCACAACTGTAAAATCTCAAAAATACACATTCAAATCAAAATAGCTGACTTCCTGTTGATCGTAGCTTATGACTGTGAATTAGAAAGTTGTCCGTCTTGATAAGAACAATTTAAGTACCGAGTTTGGTGTCTGTAGATAAAACTAAATAAAATGCATTA
The DNA here is from genome assembly GCF_003368295.1 of Carassius auratus. Lineage (NCBI taxonomy): Eukaryota > Metazoa > Chordata > Actinopteri > Cypriniformes > Cyprinidae > Carassius > Carassius auratus. The sequence continues at coordinate 14,465 of NW_020527354.1, read as the reverse complement.
TTATTATTATTAGCTGTACACTTGCTAAACATTTTTAAATATAAACTTATGCAATTGTGTGTGTGTATATATATATATATATATATATATATATATATATATATATATATATATATATATATATATATATATATATAAATAAATTCAAGTGTACAGTTTTCTTTTATTGCATCTTGAAATAAATATTTATGAGTTCTGTGTTTGTTTATTTTATTTATTTTATTTTTTATTTTACATTTTTTTAGGGAGATTACAGCCTTTAATCTCCTCAAAATAAATGTGCATATAAACCATGAACAATTTAATTATAGCTGTATTTATAAAATGCTTACTAAAATATTAATTTTGGGAGAAGGCTATATAAAGCATGATCTGACTATTTACTAATGCTTAGCTAAGAATTGCAGCTATTATGAAGTGTTACCAATGCATTTACTAATGTTAACAATTGAGACATTATTTTAAAGTGTTACCAAATCCTTAAATAATTTAAAAGTGTTTTGTTATGATTTCATTAACCTATAAGCATTTGTGAAATAGTTCTGCTTGCATTAAAGCTTAGTCTTCATCTGTGAGCTGAACAGTTTTACTGTTACATCCTTGAGATTATGTAAATTCAAATAAATGTCATGTCACGTCACAGGGTGACAGAGGTCAGTATCAAATGAGTTTGAAATTATTATTTGCAGCACAAATAAGGTTTTTTAGGATTTTTTTTAATCCCTGAAACTGTCAGAAAAGGATAAGGCCTAAGATATTTCTTAAGATGTAATGATAACAGCACAATTAGCAACAACAACAAAAAAATAACTATTTAAAATACAGTTTTTATTCTGGTGATTAAAGAGATGTTTAAGTCTCTCTCTCTCTCTCTCTCTCTCTCTCTCTCTGTCTGTCTGCCACTCAGCTCACACCCCTCCCCCACTCACACTCACACACACACACAGAGTCAGCACACAGAGTGACAGAGTGAGATCAGATGTCTGACAGTTTTTTAATTTTCTTTTAATCATACAGTGCTGTAAAGTCATGAAACTATGCATATTTCCTCAGAATCACTGGTTTTCTAAATTAAAAATGTTTTTTAAAGGTTTGGAAGCTGCAATTTAAAAATACAAGACGATTAATGTTTCACTTTTTACTGTCATTTCAAAAAATCACCACGACAAAACCGTTCAAGCTAACCAAAATCTGTTCGCAATTTAAGTTCCTCGATGTTTTTTCTTCATGTAGACAACGTTTGGTGTGTATAGTGTACTTCCCCTGTGAGGAGTATTCATTAATTCACAACTGTAAAATCTCAAAAATACACATTCAAATCAAAATAGCCGACTTCCTGTTGATCGTAGCTGATGACTGTGAATTAGAAAGTTGTCCGTCTTGAAAAGAACAATTTATGTACCAAGTTTGGTGTCTGTAGCTAAAACTAACCCCCCCACTTTTGACAAAAGGTGGCGCTATAGAGTGCCTCCTTCACGCCCTTTTAAAAGCTTTTGCCATTGTCTAGCTATCACTAATACTGATATGTGTTTTGAGTTTCATGTAAATCTGAGCTTGTTGTCTGCCTCAAACTCACCATAACAGAACATTCAAGTTTGACACGTTGCCATGGCAACACTATATCAGATATCAATATCCCCACAACAGATTTACATCGGCCGTGTTTTGTCATTATTCTGATGAAGTTTTAAGTAAATCGAGTAAAAATAAGATGCTGAATTCAAAGCATTTGGAAAATGACACACTTCCTGCTGCCAGTTGGTGGCGCTATAACGTTGACTCTTAATAGCCACATATATACAATCGGTATCATACAACGAACAAACCCATGAAGTTTGATCAAATTCAGGAAATGTATGTGGATGTTATTAGACATTTCCTGTTTCTCATTTCTCGCCATAAGTTCCATGCCTCGCCACGGGCAAACCGTTCGAGATATCAAAAATCCCCTCGCAATTTTTCATCCTCAATGTCTTGAGATCATGTTCACCGAGTTTCGTGGCGAACGGGTTGAAAACCTCAGAGGAGTATTTCAAATTCCAGAGCATGCTTTTTTTAAACAGCCCTGAATAGCTGACTTCCTGTTGGGCGGAGCCTATGACATAAAGTGTGAAAGTTGTTCGGCTCAATGAGATCTATAAGTGTACCGAGTTTGATATAAATACATGCAAGTGTGTGTGAGCTATGGTTCAAGAATTCTGACTGTCTTCCAGGGGGCGCTGTAGAGCCCCTGTGCCACGCCCGGGTCCCAGCCTCTGCGGCGTCCTGATGGCCGCAGATTCCAATGTGTGTGCCAATTTTCAAGAGTTTTTGAGCATGTTAAGGCCCCCAAAACACCCCGGAAGGTTTAATAAAAAATAAAAATAATAATAACAAGAATAATCCTTAGAAGAACAATAGGGCTCTTCGCCCCTTCGGGCTTGAGCCCTAATAATAACAAATAATCCTAAGGAAAACAATAGGGCTCTCGCCCTCCAGGCTTGAGCCCTAATAAATTTAGCCACTCACATAGAAATCTTAGGCCTTATCCTTTTTTGACAGTTTTAGGGATTTTTAAAAATCCTAAAAAACCTTATTTGTGCTGCAAATAATAATTTCAAATTAATTTGATACTGACCTCTGACATCCTGTGACATGATATTTATTTGAATTTACATAATCTCATGGATGTAACAGTAAATCTGTTCAGCTCACAGATCAAGACTAAGCTGTAATGCAAGCAGAACTTTCACAAATGCTTACAGGTCAATAAAATCATTACAAAACACTTACAAATCATTTAAGGGATTTGATAACACTGTAAAATAATGTCTAATTTGTTAACATTAGCAAATGCATTGATAACACTTTATAATAACTGCACTCATTAGTAAATAGTCAGTTCATGCTTCATAAAGCCTTGTCCCAATATTAATAGTCAGTAGTAAGCAGTTTATAAATACAGATATAAATATCTTGTTCTTGGTTTATAAGCACATTTATTAAAAAGGAGAGTAAAGGGTCAGTTATCTTCCTATGAAAAAAAAATAAAATAAAAATAAACAAACAACAACACAGATTGATACAGAACTCAGAAATGTTATTGTGGATTTATGATAAACTCAGCCTGTAAATGAATTAATTCTCCTCCAAGAAGACACAAGTAGTTCACACCAAACTGTTATAACATGAAGCCATATACTGAAGATGTTAAATTTCGAATGGGTTTAGGATACCTTAAATGGTGTGGCCATACCGATTTATTAAAGTAACATAAAAAATACAATAGTTATTTTACTATATCTTTAAAAATTTTAATTCCAACTCTTCATAATTTTTTATATACGTAGAAGTCATCATTTGAAGGAAGCACAGTAAGTTTCATAGCTTTATCATTTTCAAGAGCCAGCATAAAATTAAAACTATCATAACTTATAAATCAAGCTGGCAATTCTTAGTACCAATAATGACCACCAGATGGAGCTATGGGATTACTTTTAAATAATTATTGTAGAAACAAGTATGATTTAAATCATTTATAGAAATCTTTCAAAGAAAAATAATATGAATTGTATGTATTTTACTGATAAAATGACCCTCACTTAATTAGAAAAACAAGCTGAAGTATTGTGAACCGTATATTAAGAATAATTCTTTATAGGCTTTATGGACAGATACGTTTTCAGAGACTCTTGAAGGATCAGCACCACATCCTCTTTTACCACTGTTTAAAGAATGTATCTTACAGTACAGGTGCAGATGAATTTTGAATAGCTTGAATGGTTTTGTCGTGGTGATTTTTTGAAATAACAGTAAAAATGTAACCAGTAAATGTCATTTTTTTTTTTTTAAAGGGGTCATGACATGGGTTTTTTTATTTTATTATTATGGTCCCCTAGGTGCAATTATAGTATTACTATAGTTAAAAAAAAAAAAAACTTTTAAAATGTAGTGAATTATGACATTTTCCCACCCTGTTTCTCATCCTTTGATTCAAACAGTCTGTTTTGGGTTGTTTCCCCTTTAAGAGTTCAGTGTTAACGCCCACTGTTATGATTGGCTAACGACATTTGACGGAACATTTGCGGATTGAGCGTAACTGTTTAGTAGCGAGTGATGCATTCGAAGCGATGGCTCTTGCAATGATAAAACCTTATATGTTTGAGCCGGAATCAGATGAGGAATCAGAGGAAAATGAACCATCACCACAACAACGAAGACTGGATCAGCCCGTGTCCACATGGAAAGTGAAACTATTTTGAATTAATAAAAAAATTGTAACCCGAGACACTTGAAAACGGTTTATTGTTGCATAATTATTCTATAGTTTAATATGCTAACAGTTCAACATTATTTACCTAATTTCAATGAAATGATAGGGTGTACTGCGGACAAAAATGCATGCACAGGCCATATTTGAAGATGCAGCATTGATAAGGCAACATTTTTAATCTTCTATTACATGTAGGCCTACTAGAAAGGCGACATATTTTCAAGATTCTCTTATACAAATAAACTGCATCCATTTTTCCCTGACGTCAGGATCTTTCGGCAGCGTATTCAAAGATGTTGTTTGTCCACAGCCAGGAACAGCACATCTGCGTGGCATTGTAATTTTCCTGTACACAGACCCACTCGCTGTCCGTCGACTGAACACTTGTGAGGCGCGCAGCGCGACAACGATCCGAAATGAGCGTAGTTGTCTTGTGCTGGAGGCGGTCATATGCAAATGGTTGGAACGTCACTTCGCACCGTGACGTCACTTCTTACCATGGATCCAGAACGAGCTGTATTTAGAGCTTGATTAAATAAATGGCTCGTTTATAATGGGGAGGACGTCTTAAGCTATGAAACTTGCAGGACGTTTTAATGGTACAAAGACCTCTTATATTCCAAAAGATCAAGGCAAATTTGGTTTCTCATTTCATGACCCCTTTAAGTGCAGCTTCTAAACACTTCAAAAAAATGTACACATAGAAGACAAGTCATTCTGAGGAAATATGCATAGTTTCATGACTATACAACACTATATGGATGATAGAAAATTAAAAAACTATCATACATCTGATGTCACTCTGTCCCTCTGTCACTGTGGGTAATGTGTGTGTGTGTGTGTGTGTGTGTGTGTGTGTGTGTGTGTGTGTGTTAAGTGAATTAGGTGTGAAACTATCAGGGAGCATTTAGTCTCCAGCGCCAACATTTTACAGAACTGCCACTTTCCTGGAGTCTCAGAATTACAATGTGTCAGGTTCTGAGAGATCTAAGATTCCAAAAAATGATTTAATTAGAATACCATGAAGTATTGTGAAATACTATATATAAAGACTTTATATATAGGCTTTATGAACAGATTAGAGTGACTCGTGAAGGACCAGCACCACCTCCTCTTGTCCGATGGTTTGAGGAATATATTTTCCTGAATCCGGGATTAAGATTTAGGAGCTCATTTTTATTCCACCTCCTTTCCTGAAAGTCTGTCTTGCAGAATTGACTAAAAATTAATCTTTACATTAATTCCTAATTATTTTGCAATTATTTTTGTCAGTTCTTCTTGACCTGTTTTTTTTTTTCTTCTTCTTTTCGGACCTCATGACCCAGTCAGCATTTTTGTACAATGGTCAAGTCTTAACTTATCCATTTTTGTATTGCATTTGTGTTTGATATTTCTCATGGTTATTTCATAATTTTCGACTTTTGAGTTAAAACAGTTTGAGTTGAAACTCTTTTTTAGCGCATTTCATCTGTAAAAGAAAACATGCCTAATAATTCTGCACACATGAAGATAAGGAGTTTTTCTCTTCCAGCTTTCCTGGACTATTGTATAGCACTCATAAATGATTAAATAAAAAATAATGGTAGTTATTAAGATTGATATGGTTCGGAATTGGTAAAATGTGCTTGGAAAAAAATCACAATAAAACAATGTTTTAATGTTTAAGTTTGGAATATTAACTGACATGAATGAATGCTATATAAATATTGTTCATGTTAACGTAATGTTTATAAATGAAATCTTATTGTAAAGTGTTACTAAATATATATATATATATATATATATATATATATGTATATATATATATATATATATATATATATATATATATATATATATATATATATATATATATTGTTCTGTGAATGTGATTTTAAAGTCTAGATGATTCAGATTAACCCTTTAACCGCCATATCCTTTAAAACCTCACTGCCAGAGGGATATTGTGAATGCATGTGCCCGCTGGACACAGTTTGCCTGATGCCACTGGGGTGGCGATGGCATTGGTGGCTTGAGCCCGCCATCGCTGCTTGCAGCTATATTTAGGGCTCAAGCCCAAAGGGCGAGAGGCCTATTGTTTTCCTTAGGATTATTTTTTATTATTATTATTATTATTATTATTTTTTTTTTCCAACGTCTCGGGGGCTTTTGGGGCCCTTAACGTGCTTAAAAAGTCTTGAAAATTGGCACACAGATTGGAACCTGCGGCCATTAGGGCCGGGCAGAGACTGATACACGGGCGTGGCACAGGGGCTCTACAGCGCCCCCTGGAATATGGAGGGCCATATATCATACATTCTTGCTCGTAGACGTATGAAACTCGGTACACATATAAATCTCATCAATCCAAACAACTTTTGTATTGCATATCATAGGCTCCGCCCAACAGGAAGTTGGCTATTTAGGGTTTAGTATTCAAATTTTTCGTCAAAGTTGTGGGGGCTTTTGGGGTCCTTAACATACTCAAAAACTCTTGAAAATTTGCGCACACTTTGGAATCTGTGGCCTTTAGGAGCCTGCAGAGGCTGGGACCCGGGCGTGGCACAGCGGCTCTACGGCGCCCCCTGGAACACAGTCAGAAATGTTGATGTATAGCTCACACATACTTGCACATATTCATATGAAACTCAGTACACATATAGATCTCATCGTGCCGAACAACTTTCGTATTGCATGTCATAGGCTCCGCCCATCAGGAAGTCAGCTATTTAGAGTTATGTAAAAAGCGCATGCTCTGGAATTTGAAATACTTGTCATAGGTTTTTTTTCGATTGCCGCCAAACTCGGTCAACATGATCTCAAGACACTGGGGATGAAAAATTGCCAGGGGATTTTTGATATCTCGAACGGTTTGCTCGTGGCGAGGCGTTGAAATTATGGCGAGAAATGAGAAACAGGAAGTGTCTAATACCGTCCACATACATTTCCTGATTTTAATCAAACTTCATCAGATTATTCGGTGTATGATGTCGATCGCATATATGTGACTATTAGGAGTCAAAGTTATAGCGCCACCAACTGGCAGAAGGAAGTGTGTCATTTTCAAAATGATTTGAATTCAGCATCTTATTATTACTCGATTTGCTTCAAACTTCATCAGAATAATGTTAAAACACAGCCGATATAAATCTGCAAGGGGGATATTGATATCTAAAAAATTGTTGGCGTGGCAACATGTCAAACTGGAATACTTCTCAGGTGATTTTGAGGCAAATAACATACTTAGAATTTCACAAAACTCTGAACACACATCAGTATTTCTGATAGGAACTTAAATTGTGAATGGATTTTGGATAGCTTGAATGGTTTTGCCGTGGTGATTTTTTAAAATGACCTTACAAAGGGAATCATTATTGTATTTTTAAATTGCAGCTTCCAAACACGTCAAAGAATTTTTTCATACAGATGAAAAAGTCATTCTGAGGAAATATGCATAGTTTAACGACTTTACAACACTGTATGGATAACAGAAAATTAAAAAACTGTCAGACATCTCATCTCACTCTGTCCCTCAGTTTGAGTATATGTGCTTCAGACTTCCATTGTCTGAGAGAAATAGCGCCCCTACAGGTTCAATTCCCGGACTTTTACTTTCACTTTTAAATCGGTTAAAAATACAAACAAATACTTAGATTTAATTCACACTGACAAGCTAAACCAACATATCTGATTATTACCGGTTCAGGGCTCATGGATAAATAATTTATGGCCAGAGATATGTGAGAAATAGGAGAGATGAATCACCGCTGTGACCACGAGCGTCTGGAGTAAAGAGCTCAGAGAAAACGAATTTATTCCTGTTTTAAAGCTTTTAAAAATAAATTATTACAGCGATATCACACAATCAACCAATTAGAACACACCAAGAGCTAAATTAAGATGTTTTTGAACTGTTTGTGTGAAAATGAAATATTTGTGGCTGCCTATCTGAAATCACCGCCTCCGATCAGCGCGTACAGTGTCCAGCTCAAAACAAACGAATTTATTCTTGTTTAAGAGCTTTTTTAAATAAAATATTACCACTAATGCACACAATAAACCCATTGTAACACAACAAGAGCTAAATGCAGGTGTTTGTGACCTGTTTAAGTGTGCAAGACTATTTGAAAGCGCGACTGGCAGAATAACATGTATCTCTGGAGCTGCAGGATTCTGCCTTTCGTCGTACGAACGAACACATCACGGACAAGATTATTTCAAAATACATAATAGCTTGGCGAATATAAACGAAAACAGCCACGTGAACATAATCTGGATCTACTGGATTTGAATATTAAAGTGACCACATTTACCACTTGCTTCTGTCTTCAATTTTAATCTATATAAAAAAGGAAACTCATTCGACTTGGCTGCTTTTTTAATGTGTGCGTATTTATTTATTTACCTTTTTATACATTTTGTATAATTTCATAGTTTGTGTATTACAATTATGAAAACAAAAATAAATTTAGCCACTCACATAGAAATAGCTTAGGCCTTAACCTTTTTCTGTCAGTTTTAGGGATTTTTAAAAATCCTAAAAAAAACTTATTTGTGCTGCAAATAATAATTTCAAACTCATTTGATACTGACCTATGACATCCTGTGACATTATATTTATTTGAATTTACATAATCTCATAGATGTAACAGTAAATCTGTTCAGCTCACAGATCAATACTAAGCTGTAATGGAAGCAGAACTTTCACAAATGCTTATGAGTCATTTAAGGATTTGATAACACTGTAAAATAATGTCTAATTTGTTAACATTAGCAAATTCATTGATAACACTTTATAATAACTGCACTCATTAGTAAATAGTCAGTTCATGCTTTATAAAGCCTTGTCCCAATATTAATAGTCAGTAGTAAGCAGTTTATAAATACAGCTATAAATAGCTTGTCCTTGGTTTATAAGCACATTTATTAAAAAGGAGAGTAAAGGGTCAGTTATCTTCCTATGAAAAATAAAAGATAAAAATAAACAAACAACAACACAGATTGATACAGAACTCAGAAATTTTATTGTGGATTTATGATAAAATCAGCCTGTAAATGAATTCATACTCCTCCTCATACTACTCCATACTCCTTTTTCAACATGATGCCAATATACTGAGATGTTAAATTGTGAATGGGTTTAGGATAGCTTAAATGGTGTTGCCATAGAGATTTATTAAAGTAACATAAAAAATACAATAGTTATTTTACTATATCTTTAAAATTTTTCATTCTAACTCTTCATAATTTTTTATATAAGTAGAAGTCCTCATTTGAAGGAAGCACAGTAAGTTTCATAGCTTTATCATTTTCAAGAGCCAGCATAAAATTAAAACTATCATAACTTATAAATCAAGCTTGCAATTCTTAGTACCAATAATGGCCACCAGAGGATACATAGGATTACTTTTAAATAATTATTGGAGAAACGAGTATGATTTAAATAATTTATAGAAATCTTTCAAATAAAATAATATGTATTTTAGGAATTTTACTGATAAAATGACCCTCACTTTATTAGAATAACAAGCTGAAGTATTGTGAACTGTATATTAAGAATAATACTTAATAGGCTTTATGGACAGATACGTTTTAAGTGACTCTTGAAGGTTCAGCACCACATCCTCTTTTACCACTGTTTAAAGAATTAATCTTACAGAACAGGTGTGAATGAATTTTGGATAGCTTGAATGGTTTTGTCGTGGTGATTTTTTGAAATAATAGTAAAAAAGGAACCAGTAAAAAAAAGTGCAGCTTCTAAACACTTCAAAAAAATGTACATATAGAAGACAAGTCATTCTGAGGAAATATGCATAGTTTCATGACTATACAACATTATATGGATGACAGAAAATTAAAAAACATACATCTGATGTCACTCTGTCCCTCTGTCACTGTGTGTGTGTGTTTGTGTGTGTTTTAAGTGAATTAGGTGTGAAACTATCAGTGAGCATTTAGTCTCCAGCGCCAACATTTTACAGAACTGCCACTTTCCTGGAGTCTCAGAATTACAATGTGTCAGGTTCTGAGAGATCTAAGATTCCAAAAAAATATTTAATTAGAATACCATGAAGTATTGTGAAATACTATATATTAAGACTTTATATATAGGCTTAATGAACAGATTAGGGTGACTCGTGAAGGACCAGCACCACCTTCTCTTGTCCGATGGTTGGAGGAATATATCTTCCAGAATCTGGGATTAAGATTTAGGAGCTCATTTTTATTCCACCTCCTTTCCTGAAAGTCTGTCTTGCAGAATTGACTAAAAATTAATCTTCACATTAATTTCTAATTATTTTGCAATTCTTTTGTCAGTTCTTCTTGACCTGTTTTTCTCTTCCAGCTTTCCTGGACTATTGTATAGCACTCATAAATGATTAAATAAAAAATAATGGTGGTTATTAAGATTGATATGGTTTGGAATTGGTAAAATGTGCTTGGAAAAAAATCACAATAAAACAATGTTTTAATGTTTAAGTTTGGAATATTAACTGACATGAATGAATGCTATATAAATATTGTTCATGTTAACATAATGTTTATAAATGAAATCTTCTTGTAAAGTGTTACTAAAGTTATATATATATATATATATATATATATATATATATATATATATATATATATTGTTCTGTGAATGTGATTTTAAAGTCTAGATGATTCGGATTAACCCTTTAACTGCCATATCAAGTTCAAGTTCTAGTTCAAGTTCAATTTATTTGTATAGCGCATTTACAACAGCCTCCTGGCTGACCAAAGTGCTTTAACATAAGAGCAAGAATATTACACATACATAAAAATAGACCAGACAAAAAATGTAAAACCACCCATTTCAAAATGTAGCATAACACAGTAGTCAGTACACTAAGGAAAATAAAAAAGTTTTTAGCAAAGATTTAAAAATAGACAAGGAAGGGGCCAGTCTGATCTCTAAAGGCAGGGTATTCCAGAGTCGTGGCCCAGCCACTGCAAATGCACGCTCCCCTCTACGCTCCCCTCTATCCTTTAAAACCTCACTGCCAGAGGGATATTGTGAATGCATGTGCCCGCTGGGCACAGTTTACCTGATGCCACCGGGGTGGTGATGGCATTGGTGGCTTGAGCCCGCCATCGCTGCTTGCAGCTATATTTATTATTATTTTCTAACGTTACGGGGGCTTTTGGGGTCCTTAATATGCTCGAAAACTCTTGAAAATTGGCACACAGATTGGAACCTGCGGCCAATAGGGTCGGGCAGAGACTGATACACGGGCGTGGCACAGGGGCTCTACAGCGCCCCCTGGAATACTGAGGGCCATATATCATACATACTTGCACGTAGACACATGCAACTCGGTACACATGTAGATCTCATTAAACCAAACAACTTTCGTACTGCATGTCATAGGCTCCGCCCAACAGGAAGTTGGCTATTTAGGGTTTATTATTCATATTTTTTGTCAAAGTTGTGGGGGCTTTTGGGGTCCCTAACATACTCAAAAACTCTTGAAAATTTGCACACACTTTGGAATCTGTGCCCTTTAGGAGCCAGCAGAGGCTGGGACCCGGGCGTGGCACAGGGGCTCTACGGCGCCCCCTGGAACACAGTCAGAAATGTTGATGTATAGCTCACACATACTTGCACGTATTAATATGAAACTCAGTACACATATAGATCTCATTGTGCCGAACAACTTGCGTATTGCATGTCATAGGCTCCGCCCAACAGGAAGTCAGCTATTTTGAGTTATGTAAATAGCGCATGCTCTGGAATTTGATATACTTGTCATAGGTTTTTTACTCGATTACCACCAAACTCGGTCAACATGATCTCAAGACATTGGGGATGAAAATTGCCAGGGGATTTTTGATATCTCGAACGGTTTGCTCGTGGCGAGGCGTTGAAATTATGGCTAGAATTGAGAAACAGGAAGTGTCTAATACCATCCACATACATTTCCTAATTTTAATCAAACTTCATCAGATTATTCATTGTATGATATCGATCGCATATATGTGACTATTAGGAGTCAAAGTTATAGCGCCACCAACTGGCAGCAGGAAGTGTGTCATTTTCAAAATGCTTTGAATTCAGCATCTTATTTTTACTCGATTTGCTTCAAACTTCATCAGAATAATGTTAAAACACAGCCAATATAAATCTGCTGGGGGGATATTGATATCTAAAAATACTGTTGCCGTGGCAACATGTCAAACTGGAATACTTCTCAGGTGATTTTGAGGCATATAACATGCTTAGAATTTCATCAAACTCAGAACACATATCAGTATTAGTGACAGCTAGACACTGGCAAAAGTTCATAAGAGGGCGTGGAAGAGGCACTCTATAGCGCCACCTTTTGTCAAAAGTGGGGGGGTTAGTTTTAGCTACAGACACCAAACTCAGTACAAAAATTGTTCTTATCAAGACGGACAACTTTCTAATTCACAGTCATCAGCTACGAGCAACAGGAAGTCGGCTATTTTGATTTGAATGTGGATTGTTTTTTACATTTAGCTGTGAATTAATGCATACTGCTCAGAGGAGAGTAACACTATACACACCAAACTTGGTCTACATGTTGAAAAAACATTGAGGAACCCAAATTGTGAATGGGTTTTGGATAGCTTGGATGGTTTTGTCGTGGTGATTTTTTTAAATGACAGTAAAAATGGAATTATTAATTTTCCTGCATTTTTAAATTCCAAACACGTCAAAACCTTTTTTCATATAGAAAAAAAGTTATTCTGAGTAAATATGCATAGTTTCATGACTTTACAACACTGTATGGATAACAGAAAATTAAAAAAACTGTCAGACATCTCATCTCACTCTGTCCATCTGTTTGAGTGTGTGTGCTTAGACTTCCATTGTCTGAGAGAAATAGCGCCCCTACAGGTTCAATTCCCGGACTAAAAAGGCATCTGAAAAAGGGAGGAGACTCTCTTTTGGTTTCACTTTTAAATCGGTTAAAATACAAATAAATACTTGGATTTAATTCACACTGACAAGCTAAACAAACATATACGATTATTACCGGGTCAGGGCTCATTAATAATTGATGTGTGGTCAGTGATACATGAGAAACACGAGAGATGAATCACGGCTCTGAGCAGGAGCGTGTGGAATGATGAGCTCAGAAAAAAACTAGTTTATTCTTGTTTTATAGCTATTAAAAATAAAGTATTGCAGCGATATCACACAATTCACCAATTAGAACACACCAAGAGCTAAATTAAGATGTTTTTGAACTGTTTGTGTGAAAATGAAATATATGCCTATCTGAAATCACTGCCTCCGATCAGCGCGCACAGTGTCACAAGTTCAAAACAAACGAATTTATATTTGTTTAAGAGCTTTTTAAAATAAATTATTGCAATAAATGCACACAATACACCCATTATAACACAACGCGAGCTAAATACAGGTGTTTGTGACCCGTTTATGTGTGCAAGACTATTTGAAAGCGCGACTGGCAGAATAACATGTATCTCTGGAGCTGCAGGTTTCTGCCTTTCGTCGTAAGAACGAACACATCACGGACAAGATTATTTCAAAATACATAATAGCTTGGCTAATTTAAACGAAAACAGCCACGTGAACATAAACTGTTGAGAAATAAATCTAAAGTGGATCTACTGGATTTTAATATTAAGTGACCGCATATATACCAGCTGTTTCTGTCTTCAATTTTAATCTATATAAAAAATTAAACTCATTAATCTTGGCTGCTTTTTTAATGTGTGTACGTATTTATTTATTATTTTGCTCTAACAAGACTTAATCTATATTTAATTAAATCAATTACATTTTATTTTACATTTTATTTGTCCATTTCTGCATCTAAACGCCTAAAAACCTAAACATGCTCTATTATACTATTGTTAGCAATTTCTTTATCGTCCAATTTATCTGGTGTACACACTTTTATTTCATAATAAACTTGTTTGTTAGATTATACACAGTTACAGTGGTCTATAATAATATTAAAGGTTTTATTCAAGCTGTTAGAATGATTGCCGTAGGCTAATTTTTTAAAAATGTAAATCCATACAGCTATAAATAGCTTGTTCTTGGTTTATAAACACATTTATAAAAAGGAGAGTAAAGGGTCAGTTATCTTCCTATGAAAAATAAAAAAAAAATAAAAATAACAACAAACCAGGCCATAGCGATTATTAAAGTATTTATAAACTAAAATTACAATAGTTATTTTACTATATCTTTTACATTTTTAATTCCAACTCTTCA
>NW_020527353.1:0-33137 GCF_003368295.1 Carassius auratus | reverse complement strand
ATTCATTTTCAAAGCATTTTACTGTATAGTTTTGGAGAAAACTAAAAGCAAATTCACCCAAAACATCAAACTCCATTGTTGCACTTAAACTTTTCCCCATTTCCAAATTAATAAAATGGTTGCTTTATAGGTTAGCTCAATATTTCAAGTCATATGTATTCAGAGTGACCCTACTATCACTGTATTAATATTCAAAGCATTTTACTGTATAGTTTTGGAGAAAACTAAAAGCAAATTCACCCAAAACATCAAACTCCATTGTTGCACTTAAACTTTTCCCCATATTCCAACATTAATAAAAGGGTTGCTTTATAGGTTAGCTCAATATTTCAAGTTATGTGTATTCAGAGTGACCCTACTATCACTGTATTAATTTTCAAAGCATTTTACTGTATAGTTTTGGAGAAAACTAAAAGCAAATTCACCCAAAACATCAAACTCCAGTTGCACTTAAACTTTCCCATATTCCAACATTAATAAAAGGGTTGCTTTATAGGTTAGCTCAATATTTCAAGTCACATGTATTCAGAGTGACCCGACTATCACTGGATTCATTTTCAAAGCATTTTACTGTATAGTTTTGGAGAAAACTAAAAGCAAATTCACCCAAAAACATCAAACTCCATTGTTGCACTTGCACTTTTCCCATTTTCCAAAATTCATAAAAAGGGTTGCTTTATAGGTTAGCTCAATATTTCAAGTTATCATATGTATTCAGAGTGACCCGGACTATCACTGTATTAATTTTCAAAGCATTTTACTGTATAGTTTTTGAGAAAACGAAAAGCAAATTCACCCAAAACATCAAACTCCATTGTTGCACTTGCACTTTTTCCCATTTTCAAAATTCATATAAAGTGTTCCTTTATAGGTTAGCTCATTCTTTTAATGCATATGTATTCAGAGTGACCTAGACTATCACTGTATTCATTTCAAAGCATTTTACTGTATAGTTTTGGAGAAAACTAAAAGCAAATTCACCAAAACATCAAACTCCATTGTTGCACTTGCACTTTTTCCCATTTTCCAAAATTCATAATAAAGTGTTCCTTTATAGGTTAGCTCATTCTTTCAAGTCATATGTATTCAGAGTGACCCCTACTATCACTGTATTAATTTTCAAGCATTTTACTGTATAGTTTTGGAGAAAACTAAAAGCAAATTCACCAAAACATCAAACTCCATTGTTGCACTTAAACTTTTCCCATTTTCCAAAATTCATAAAAAGTGTTGCTTTATAGGTTAGCTCATCTTTTAAGTCATATGTATTCAGAGTGACCTAGACTATCACTGGATTCATTTTCAAAGCATTTTACTGTATAGTTTTGGAGAAAACTAAAAGCAAATTCACCCAAAACATCAAACTCCATTGTTGCACTTAAACTTTTTCCCATTTTCCAAAATTCATAAAAGGTGTTCTTTATAGGTTAGCTCATTATTTCAAGTCATATGTATTCAGAGTGACCCCTACTATCACTGTATTAATTTTCAAAGCATTTTACTGTATAGTTTTGGAGAAAACTAAAAGCAAATTCACCCAAAACATCAAACTCCATTGTTGCACTTGCACTTTTTCCCATTTCTAAATTCATATAAAGTGTTCCTTTATAGGTTAGCTCATTCTTTTATGCATATGTATTCAGAGTGACCTAGACTATCACTGTATTAATTTTCAAAGCATTTTACTGTATAGTTTTGGAAAAACTAAAAGCAAATTCACCCAAAACATCAAACTCCGTTGTTGCACTTGCACTTTTTCCCATTTTCCAAAATTCATATAAAGTGTTCCTTTATAGGTTAGCTCATTCTTTTAATGCATATGTATTCAGAGTGACCTAGACTCACTGGATTCATTTTCAAAGCATTTTACTGTATAGTTTTGGAGAAAACTAAAAGCAAATTCACCCAAAACATCAAACTCCATTGTTGCACTTAAACTTTTCCCCATATTCCAACATTAATAAAAGTGTTGCTTTATAGGTTAGCTCAATATTTCAAGTTCATGTATTCAGAGTGACCCTACTATCACTGTATTAATTTTCAAGCATTTTACTGTATAGTTTTGGAGAAAACTAAAAGCAAATTCACCCAAAACATCAAACTCCATTGTTGCACTTGCACTTTTTCCCATTTCCAAAATTCATATAAAGTGTTCCTTTATAGGTTAGCTCATTCTTTAATGCATATGTATTCAGAGTGACCTAGACTATCACTGTATTAATTTCAAAGCATTTTACTGTATAGTTTTGGAGAAAACTAAAAGCAAATTCACCCAAAACATCAAACTCCATTGTTGCACTTAAACTTTTCCCCATTTTCCAACATTCATATAAAAGGTTCCTTTATAGGTTAGCTCAATCTTTCAAGTCATATGTATTCAGAGTGACCCGACTATCACTGGATTAATTTTCAAAGCATTTTACTGTATAGTTTTGGAGAAAACTAAAAGCAAATTCACCCAAAACATCAAACTCCATTGTTGCACTTAAACTTTTCCCATATTCCAACATTAATAAAAGGGTTGCTTTATAGGTTAGCTCAATATTTCAAGTTATATTGTATTCAGAGTGACCCTACTATCACTGTATTAATATTCAAGCATTTTACTGTATAGTTTTTGGAGAAAACTAAAAGCAAATTCACCCAAAACATCAAACTCCAGTTGCACTTAAACTTTCCCCATATTCCAACATTAATAAAAAGGGTGCTTTATAGGTTAGCTCAATATTTCAGTTATATGTATTCAGAGTGACCCCTACTATCACTGGTATTAATATTCAAAGCATTTTTACTGTATAGTTTTGGAGAAAACTAAAAAGCAAATTCACCCAAAACATCAAACCCAGTTGCACTTAAACCTTTCCCCATATTCCAACATTAATAAAAAGGGTTGCTTTATAGGTTAGCTCAATATTTCAAAGTCACATGTATACAGAGTGAGCCCGACTATCACTGGATTCATTTTCAAAAGCATTTTACTGTATAGTTTGGAGAAAACTAAAAGCATATTCACCCAAAACAACAAAATGAATCCTAGCAATTGCAGTGTGTCCCATTTTCCAACATCCATAAAAAGGGTTGCTTTATAGGTTAGCTCAATATTTCAAGTTTATACAGTTATGTATTCAGAGTGACCCGGACTATCACTGTATTAATTTTCAAAGCATTTACTGTATAGTTTTGAGAAAACGAAAAGCAAATTTAACCAAACATCAAACTCCGTTGTTGCACTTGCACTTTTTCCCATTTTCAAAAATTCAATAAAGTGTTCCTTTAAAGGTTAGCTCATTCTTTTATGCATATGTATTTCAGAGTGACCTAGACTATCACTGGATTCAATTTTCAAAGCATTTTACTGTATAGTTTTGAGAAAACTAAAGCAAATTCACCAAAACATCAAACTCCGTTGTTGCACTTGCACTTTTTCCCATTTTCAAAAATTCATATAAAGTGTTCCTTATAGGTTAGCTCGTTCTCTCAAGTCATATGTATTCAGAGTGACCCCTACTTTCACTGTATTAATTTTCGAGGCATTTTACTGTATAGTTTTGGAGAAAACTAAAAGCAAATTCACCCAAAACATCAAACTCCGTTGTTGCACTTGCACTTTTTCCCATTTTCAAAAAATTCATATAAAGTGTTCCTTTATAGGTTAGCTCATTCTCTCAAGTCATATGTATTCAGAGTGACCCCTACTTTCACTGTATTAATTTTCGAGGCATTTTACTTGTATAGTTTTGGGAGAAAACTAAAAGCAAATTCACGCAAACATCAACTCCATTGTTGCACTTGCACTTTTTCCCATTTTCTAAAAATTCATATAAAGTGTTCCTTTATAGGTTAGCTCATTCTTTTAATGCATATGTATTCAGAGTGACCTAGACTATCACTGGATTCATTTTCAAAGCATTTTACTGTATAGTTTTGGAGAAAACTGAAAGCAAATTCACCCAAAACATCAAACTCCATTGTTGCACTTAAACTTTTCCCCATATTCCAAGATTAATAAAAATGGTTGCTTTATAGGTTAGCTCAATATTTCAAGTCACATGTATTCAGAGTGACCCTACTATCACTGTATTAATATTCAAGGCATTTTACTGTATAAGTTTTGGAGAAAACTAAAAGCAAATTCACCCCAAAAATCAAACTCCATTGTTGCACTTAAACTTTTCCCCATATTCCAACATTAATAAAAGGGTTGCTTTATAGGTTAGCTCAATATTTCAAGTTATATGTATTCAGAGTGACCCCTACTATCACTGTATTAATATTCAAAGCATTTTACTGTATAGTTTTGGAGAAAACTAAAAGCAAATTCACCCAAAACATCAAACTCCAGTTGCACTTAAACTTTCCCCATATTCCAACATTAATAAAAAGGGTTGCTTTATAGGTTAGCTCAATATTTCAAGTCACATGTATACAGAGTGAGCCCGACTATCACTGGATTCATTTTCAAAGCATTTTACTGTATAGTTTTGGAGAGAAACTAAAAGCATATTCACCCAAAACAACAAAATGAATCCTAGCAATTGCAGTGTGTCCCATTTTCCAAACATCCATAAAAAGGGTTGCTTTATAGGTTAGCTCAATATTTCAAGTTATACAGTATGTATTCAGAGTGACCCGGACTATCACTGTATTAATTTTCAAAGCATTTTACTGTATAGTTTTTGAGAAAACGAAAAGCAAATTTACCCAAAACATCAAACTCCGTTGTTGCACTTGCACTTTTTCCCATTTTCAAAAATTCATATAAAGTGTTCCTTTATAGGTTAGCTCATTCTCTCAAGTCATATGTATTCAGAGTGACCCCTACTTTCACTGTATTAATTTTCGAGGCATTTTACTGTATAGTTTTGGAGAAAACTAAAAGCAAATTCACGCAAAACATCAAACTCCATTGTTGCACTTGCACTTTTTCCCATTTTCTAAAATTCATATAAAGTGTTCCTTTATAGGTTAGCTCATTCTTTTAATGCATATGTATTCAGAGTGACCTAGACTATCACTGGATTCATTTTCAAAGCATTTTACTGTATAGTTTTGGAGAAAACTGAAAGCAAATTCACCCAAAACATCAAACTCCATTGTTGCACTTAAACTTTTCCCCATATTCCAACATTAATAAAAATGGTTGCTTTATAGGTTAGCTCAATATTTCAAGTCACATGTATTCAGAGTGACCCATACTATCACTGTATTAATATTCAAAGCATTTTACTGTATAGTTTTGGAGAAAACTAAAAGCAAATTCACCCAAAACATCAAACTCCATTGTTGCACTTAAACTTTTCCCCATATTCCAACATTAATAAAAAGGGTTGCTTTATAGGTTAGCTCAATATTTCAAGTTATATGTTTTCAGAGTGTCCCCTACTATCACTGTATTAATATTCAAAGCATTTTACTGTATAGTTTTGGAGAAAACTAAAAGCAAATTCACCCAAAACATCAAACTCCAGTTGCACTTAAACTTTCCCCATATTCCAACATTAATAAAAAGGGTTGCTTTATAGGTTAGCTCAATATTTCAAGTCACATGTATACAGAATGAGCCCGACTATCACTGGATTCATTTTCAAAGCATTTTACTGTATAGTTTTGGAGAAAACTAAAAGCATATTCACCCAAAACAACAAAATGAATCCTAGCAATTGCAGTGTGTCCCATTTTCCAACATCCATAAAAAGGGTTGCTTTATAGGTTAGCTCAATATTTCAAGTTATACAGTATGTATTCAGAGTGACCCGGACTATCACTGTATTAATTTTCAAAGCATTTTACTGTATAGTTTTTGAGAAAACGAAAAGCAAATTTACCCAAAACATCAAACTCCGTTGTTGCACTTGCACTTTTTCCCATTTTCAAAAATTCATATAAAGTGTTCCTTTAAAGGTTAGCTCATTCTTTTAATGCATATGTATTCAGAGTGACCTAGACTATCACTGGATTCATTTTCAAAGCATTTTACTGTATAGTTTTGGAGAAAACTAAAAGCAAATTCACCCAAAACATCAAACTCCGTTGTTGCACTTGCACTTTTTCCCATTTTCAAAAATTCATATAAAGTGTTCCTTTATAGGTTAGCTCATTCTCTCAAGTCATATGTATTCAGAGTGACCCCTACTTTCACTGTATTAATTTTCGAGGCATTTTACTGTATAGTTTTGGAGAAAACTAAAAGCAAATTCACGCAAAACATCAAACTCCATTGTTGCACTTGCACTTTTTCCCATTTTCTAAAATTCATATAAAGTGTTCCTTTATAGGTTAGCTTATTCTTTTAATGCATATGTATTCAGAGTGACCTAGACTATCACTGGATTCATTTTCAAAGCATTTTACTGTATAGTTTTGGAGAAAACTGAAAGCAAATTCACCCAAAACATCAAACTCCATTGTTGCACTTCAACTTTTTCCCATTTTCCAAAATTCATATAAGGTGTTCCTTTATAGGTTAGCTCATTCTCTCAAGTTATATGTATTCAGAGTGACCCCTACTTCCACTGTATTAATTTTCGAGGCATTTTACTGTATAGTTTTGGAGAAAACTAAAAGCAAATTCACGCAAAACATCAAACTCCATTGTTGCACTTGCACTTTTTCCCATTTTCTAAAATTCATATAAAGTGTTCCTTTATAGGTTAGCTCATTCTTTTAATGTATATGTATTCAGAGTGACCTAGACTATCACTGTATTAATTTTCAAAGCATTTTACTGTATAGTTTTCTCAAAACCGAAAAGCAAATTTACCCAAAACATCAAACTCCGTTGTTGCACTTGCACTTTTTCCCATTTTCCAAAATTCATATAAGGTGTTCCTTTATAGGTTAGCTCATTCCTTTAATGCATATGTATTCAGAGTGACCTAGACTATCACTGGATTCATTTTCAAAGCATTTTACTGTATAGTTTTGGAGAAAACTAAAAGCAAATTCACCCAAAACATCAAACTCCATTGTTGCACTTAAACTTTTCCCCATATTCCAACATTAATAAAAATGGTTGCTTTATAGGTTAGCTCAATATTTCAAGTCACATGTATTCAGAGTGACCCCTACTATCACTGTATTAATATTCAAGGCATTTTACTGTACAGTTTTGGAGAAAACTAAAAGCAAATTCACCCAAAACATCAAACTCCATTGTTGCACTTAAACTTTTTCCCATATTCCAAAATTCATATAAAGTGTTCCTTTATAGGTTAGCTCATTCTTTTAATGCATATGTATTCAGAGTGACCTAGACTATCACTGGATTCATTTTCAAAGCATTTTACTGTATAGTTTTGGAGAAAACTGAAAGCAAATTCACCCAAAACATCAAACTCCATTGTTGCACTTAAACTTTTCCCCATATTCCAACATTAATAAAAATGGTTGCTTTATAGGTTAGCTCAATATTTCAAGTCACATGTATTCAGAGTGACCCATACTATCACTGTATTAATATTCAAGGCATTTTACTGTATAGTTTTGGAGAAAACTAAAAGCAAATTCACCCAAAACATCAAACTCCATTGTTGCACTTAAACTTTTCCCCATATTCCAACATTAATAAAAAGGGTTGCTTTATAGGTTAGCTCAATATTTCAAGTTATATTTATTCAGAGTGACCCCTACTATCACTGTATTAATATTCAAAGCATTTTACTGTATAGTTTTGGAGAAAACTAAAAGCAAATTCACCCAAAACATCAAACTCCAGTTGCACTTAAACTTTCCCCATATTCCAACATTAATAAAAAGGGTTGCTTTATAGGTTAGCTCAATATTTCAAGTCACATGTATACAGAGTGAGCCCGACTATCACTGGATTCATTTTCAAAGCATTTTACTGTATAGTTTTGGAGAAAACTAAAAGCATATTCACCCAAAACAACAAAATGAATCCTAGCAATTGCAGTGTGTCCCATTTTCCAACATCCATAAAAAGGGTTGCTTTATAGGTTAGCTCAATATTTCAAGTTATACAGTATGTATTCAGAGTGACCCGGACTATCACTGTATTAATTTTCAAAGCATTTTACTGTATAGTTTTTGAGAAAACGAAAAGCAAATTTACCCAAAACATCAAACTCCGTTGTTGCACTTGCACTTTTTCCCATTTTCAAAAATTCATATAAAGTGTTCCTTTAAAGGTTAGCTCATTCTTTTAATGCATATGTATTCAGAGTGACCTAGACTATCACTGGATTCATTTTCAAAGCATTTTACTGTATAGTTTTGGAGAAAACTAAAAGCAAATTCACCCAAAACATCAAACTCCGTTGTTGCACTTGCACTTTTTCCCATTTTCAAAAATTCATATAAAGTGTTCCTTTATAGGTTAGCTCATTCTCTCAAGTCATATGTATTCAGAGTGACCCCTACTTTCACTGTATTAATTTTCGAGGCATTTTACTGTATAGTTTTGGAGAAAACTAAAAGCAAATTCACCCAAAACATCAAACTCCGTTGTTGCACTTGCACTTTTTCCCATTTTCAAAAATTCATATAAAGTGTTCCTTTATAGGTTAGCTCATTCTCTCAAGTCATATGTATTCAGAGTGACCCCTACTTTCACTGTATTAATTTTCGTGGCATTTTACTGTATAGTTTTGGAGAAAACTAAAAGCAAATTCACGCAAAACATCAAACTCCATTGTTGCACTTGCACTTTTTCCCATTTTCTAAAATTCATATAAAGTGTTCCTTTATAGGTTAGCTCATTCTTTTAATGCATATGTATTCAGAGTGACCTAGACTATCACTGGATTCATTTTCAAAGCATTTTACTGTATAGTTTTGGAGAAAACTGAAAGCAAATTCACCCAAAACATCAAACTCCATTGTTGCACTTAAACTTTTCCCCATATTCCAAGATTAATAAAAATGGTTGCTTTATAGGTTAGCTCAATATTTCAAGTCACATGTATTCAGAGTGACCCCTACTATCACTGTATTAATATTCAAGGCATTTTACTGTATAGTTTTGGAGAAAACTAAAAGCAAATTCACCCAAAACATCAAACTCCATTGTTGCACTTAAACTTTTCCCCATATTCCAACATTAATAAAAAGGGTTGCTTTATAGGTTAGCTCAATATTTCAAGTTATATGTATTCAGAGTGACCCCTACTATCACTGTATTAATATTCAAAGCATTTTACTGTATAGTTTTGGAGAAAACTAAAAGCAAATTCACCCAAAACATCAAACTCCAGTTGCACTTAAACTTTCCCCATATTCCAACATTAATAAAAAGGGTTGCTTTATAGGTTAGCTCAATATTTCAAGTCACATGTATACAGAGTGAGCCCGACTATCACTGGATTCATTTTCAAAGCATTTTACTGTATAGTTTTGGAGAAAACTAAAAGCATATTCACCCAAAACAACAAAATGAATCCTAGCAATTGCAGTGTGTCCCATTTTCCAACATCCATAAAAAGGGTTGCTTTATAGGTTAGCTCAATATTTCAAGTTATACAGTATGTATTCAGAGTGACCCGGACTATCACTGTATTAATTTTCAAAGCATTTTACTGTATAGTTTTTGAGAAAACGAAAAGCAAATTTACCCAAAACATCAAACTCCGTTGTTGCACTTGCACTTTTTCCCATTTTCAAAAATTCATATAAAGTGTTCCTTTATAGGTTAGCTCATTCTCTCAAGTCATATGTATTCAGAGTGACCCCTACTTTCACTGTATTAATTTTCGAGGCATTTTACTGTATAGTTTTGGAGAAAACTAAAAGCAAATTCACGCAAAACATCAAACTCCATTGTTGCACTTGCACTTTTTCCCATTTTCTAAAATTCATATAAAGTGTTCCTTTATAGGTTAGCTCATTCTTTTAATGCATATGTATTCAGAGTGACCTAGACTATCACTGGATTCATTTTCAAAGCATTTTACTGTATAGTTTTGGAGAAAACTGAAAGCAAATTCACCCAAAACATCAAACTCCATTGTTGCACTTCAACTTTTTCCCATTTTCCAAAATTCATATAAAGTGTTCCTTTATAGGTTAGCTCATTCTCTCAAGTCATATGTATTCAGAGTGACCCCTACTTTCACTGTATTAATTTTCGAGGCATTTTACTGTATAGTTTTGGAGAAAACTAAAAGCAAATTCACCCAAAACATCAAACTCCGTTGTTGCACTTGCACTTTTTCCCATTTTCAAAAATTCATATAAAGTGTTCCTTTATAGGTTAGCTCATTCTCTCAAGTCATATGTATTCAGAGTGACCCCTACTTTCACTGTATTAATTTTCGAGGCATTTTACTGTATAGTTTTGGAGAAAACTAAAAGCAAATTCACGCAAAACATCAAACTCCATTGTTGCACTTGCACTTTTTCCCATTTTCTAAAATTCATATAAAGTGTTCCTTTATAGGTTAGCTCATTCTTTTAATGCATATGTATTCAGAGTGACCTAGACTATCACTGGATTCATTTTCAAAGCATTTTACTGTATAGTTTTGGAGAAAACTGAAAGCAAATTCACCCAAAACATCAAACTCCATTGTTGCACTTAAACTTTTCCCCATATTCCAAGATTAATAAAAATGGTTGCTTTATAGGTTAGCTCAATATTTCAAGTCACATGTATTCAGAGTGACCCCTACTATCACTGTATTAATATTCAAGGCATTTTACTGTATAGTTTTGGAGAAAACTAAAAGCAAATTCACCCAAAACATCAAACTCCATTGTTGCACTTAAACTTTTCCCCATATTCCAACATTAATAAAAAGGGTTGCTTTATAGGTTAGCTCAATATTTCAAGTTATATGTATTCAGAGTGACCCCTACTATCACTGTATTAATATTCAAAGCATTTTACTGTATAGTTTTGGAGAAAACTAAAAGCAAATTCACCCAAAACATCAAACTCCAGTTGCACTTAAACTTTCCCCATATTCCAACATTAATAAAAAGGGTTGCTTTATAGGTTAGCTCAATATTTCAAGTCACATGTATACAGAGTGAGCCCGACTATCACTGGATTCATTTTCAAAGCATTTTACTGTATAGTTTTGGAGAAAACTAAAAGCATATTCACCCAAAACAACAAAATGAATCCTAGCAATTGCAGTGTGTCCCATTTTCCAACATCCATAAAAAGGGTTGCTTTATAGGTTAGCTCAATATTTCAAGTTATACAGTATGTATTCAGAGTGACCCGGACTATCACTGTATTAATTTTCAAAGCATTTTACTGTATAGTTTTTGAGAAAACGAAAAGCAAATTTACCCAAAACATCAAACTCCGTTGTTGCACTTGCACTTTTTCCCATTTTCAAAAATTCATATAAAGTGTTCCTTTATAGGTTAGCTCATTCTCTCAAGTCATATGTATTCAGAGTGACCCCTACTTTCACTGTATTAATTTTCGAGGCATTTTACTGTATAGTTTTGGAGAAAACTAAAAGCAAATTCACGCAAAACATCAAACTCCATTGTTGCACTTGCACTTTTTCCCATTTTCTAAAATTCATATAAAGTGTTCCTTTATAGGTTAGCTCATTCTTTTAATGCATATGTATTCAGAGTGACCTAGACTATCACTGGATTCATTTTCAAAGCATTTTACTGTATAGTTTTGGAGAAAACTGAAAGCAAATTCACCCAAAACATCAAACTCCATTGTTGCACTTAAACTTTTCCCCATATTCCAACATTAATAAAAATGGTTGCTTTATAGGTTAGCTCAATATTTCAAGTCACATGTATTCAGAGTGACCCATACTATCACTGTATTAATATTCAAAGCATTTTACTGTATAGTTTTGGAGAAAACTAAAAGCAAATTCACCCAAAACATCAAACTCCATTGTTGCACTTAAACTTTTCCCCATATTCCAACATTAATAAAAAGGGTTGCTTTATAGGTTAGCTCAATATTTCAAGTTATATGTTTTCAGAGTGTCCCCTACTATCACTGTATTAATATTCAAAGCATTTTACTGTATAGTTTTGGAGAAAACTAAAAGCAAATTCACCCAAAACATCAAACTCCAGTTGCACTTAAACTTTCCCCATATTCCAACATTAATAAAAAGGGTTGCTTTATAGGTTAGCTCAATATTTCAAGTCACATGTATACAGAATGAGCCCGACTATCACTGGATTCATTTTCAAAGCATTTTACTGTATAGTTTTGGAGAAAACTAAAAGCATATTCACCCAAAACAACAAAATGAATCCTAGCAATTGCAGTGTGTCCCATTTTCCAACATCCATAAAAAGGGTTGCTTTATAGGTTAGCTCAATATTTCAAGTTATACAGTATGTATTCAGAGTGACCCGGACTATCACTGTATTAATTTTCAAAGCATTTTACTGTATAGTTTTTGAGAAAACGAAAAGCAAATTTACCCAAAACATCAAACTCCGTTGTTGCACTTGCACTTTTTCCCATTTTCAAAAATTCATATAAAGTGTTCCTTTAAAGGTTAGCTCATTCTTTTAATGCATATGTATTCAGAGTGACCTAGACTATCACTGGATTCATTTTCAAAGCATTTTACTGTATAGTTTTGGAGAAAACTAAAAGCAAATTCACCCAAAACATCAAACTCCGTTGTTGCACTTGCACTTTTTCCCATTTTCAAAAATTCATATAAAGTGTTCCTTTATAGGTTAGCTCATTCTCTCAAGTCATATGTATTCAGAGTGACCCCTACTTTCACTGTATTAATTTTCGAGGCATTTTACTGTATAGTTTTGGAGAAAACTAAAAGCAAATTCACGCAAAACATCAAACTCCATTGTTGCACTTGCACTTTTTCCCATTTTCTAAAATTCATATAAAGTGTTCCTTTATAGGTTAGCTTATTCTTTTAATGCATATGTATTCAGAGTGACCTAGACTATCACTGGATTCATTTTCAAAGCATTTTACTGTATAGTTTTGGAGAAAACTGAAAGCAAATTCACCCAAAACATCAAACTCCATTGTTGCACTTCAACTTTTTCCCATTTTCCAAAATTCATATAAGGTGTTCCTTTATAGGTTAGCTCATTCTCTCAAGTTATATGTATTCAGAGTGACCCCTACTTCCACTGTATTAATTTTCGAGGCATTTTACTGTATAGTTTTGGAGAAAACTAAAAGCAAATTCACGCAAAACATCAAACTCCATTGTTGCACTTGCACTTTTTCCCATTTTCTAAAATTCATATAAAGTGTTCCTTTATAGGTTAGCTCATTCTTTTAATGTATATGTATTCAGAGTGACCTAGACTATCACTGTATTAATTTTCAAAGCATTTTACTGTATAGTTTTCTCAAAACCGAAAAGCAAATTTACCCAAAACATCAAACTCCGTTGTTGCACTTGCACTTTTTCCCATTTTCCAAAATTCATATAAGGTGTTCCTTTATAGGTTAGCTCATTCCTTTAATGCATATGTATTCAGAGTGACCTAGACTATCACTGGATTCATTTTCAAAGCATTTTACTGTATAGTTTTGGAGAAAACTAAAAGCAAATTCACCCAAAACATCAAACTCCATTGTTGCACTTAAACTTTTCCCCATATTCCAACATTAATAAAAATGGTTGCTTTATAGGTTAGCTCAATATTTCAAGTCACATGTATTCAGAGTGACCCCTACTATCACTGTATTAATATTCAAGGCATTTTACTGTACAGTTTTGGAGAAAACTAAAAGCAAATTCACCCAAAACATCAAACTCCATTGTTGCACTTAAACTTTTTCCCATATTCCAAAATTCATATAAAGTGTTCCTTTATAGGTTAGCTCATTCTTTTAATGCATATGTATTCAGAGTGACCTAGACTATCACTGGATTCATTTTCAAAGCATTTTACTGTATAGTTTTGGAGAAAACTGAAAGCAAATTCACCCAAAACATCAAACTCCATTGTTGCACTTAAACTTTTCCCCATATTCCAACATTAATAAAAATGGTTGCTTTATAGGTTAGCTCAATATTTCAAGTCACATGTATTCAGAGTGACCCATACTATCACTGTATTAATATTCAAGGCATTTTACTGTATAGTTTTGGAGAAAACTAAAAGCAAATTCACCCAAAACATCAAACTCCATTGTTGCACTTAAACTTTTCCCCATATTCCAACATTAATAAAAAGGGTTGCTTTATAGGTTAGCTCAATATTTCAAGTTATATTTATTCAGAGTGACCCCTACTATCACTGTATTAATATTCAAAGCATTTTACTGTATAGTTTTGGAGAAAACTAAAAGCAAATTCACCCAAAACATCAAACTCCAGTTGCACTTAAACTTTCCCCATATTCCAACATTAATAAAAAGGGTTGCTTTATAGGTTAGCTCAATATTTCAAGTCACATGTATACAGAGTGAGCCCGACTATCACTGGATTCATTTTCAAAGCATTTTACTGTATAGTTTTGGAGAAAACTAAAAGCATATTCACCCAAAACAACAAAATGAATCCTAGCAATTGCAGTGTGTCCCATTTTCCAACATCCATAAAAAGGGTTGCTTTATAGGTTAGCTCAATATTTCAAGTTATACAGTATGTATTCAGAGTGACCCGGACTATCACTGTATTAATTTTCAAAGCATTTTACTGTATAGTTTTTGAGAAAACGAAAAGCAAATTTACCCAAAACATCAAACTCCGTTGTTGCACTTGCACTTTTTCCCATTTTCAAAAATTCATATAAAGTGTTCCTTTAAAGGTTAGCTCATTCTTTTAATGCATATGTATTCAGAGTGACCTAGACTATCACTGGATTCATTTTCAAAGCATTTTACTGTATAGTTTTGGAGAAAACTAAAAGCAAATTCACCCAAAACATCAAACTCCGTTGTTGCACTTGCACTTTTTCCCATTTTCAAAAATTCATATAAAGTGTTCCTTTATAGGTTAGCTCATTCTCTCAAGTCATATGTATTCAGAGTGACCCCTACTTTCACTGTATTAATTTTCGAGGCATTTTACTGTATAGTTTTGGAGAAAACTAAAAGCAAATTCACCCAAAACATCAAACTCCGTTGTTGCACTTGCACTTTTTCCCATTTTCAAAAATTCATATAAAGTGTTCCTTTATAGGTTAGCTCATTCTCTCAAGTCATATGTATTCAGAGTGACCCCTACTTTCACTGTATTAATTTTCGAGGCATTTTACTGTATAGTTTTGGAGAAAACTAAAAGCAAATTCACGCAAAACATCAAACTCCATTGTTGCACTTGCACTTTTTCCCATTTTCTAAAATTCATATAAAGTGTTCCTTTATAGGTTAGCTCATTCTTTTAATGCATATGTATTCAGAGTGACCTAGACTATCACTGGATTCATTTTCAAAGCATTTTACTGTATAGTTTTGGAGAAAACTGAAAGCAAATTCACCCAAAACATCAAACTCCATTGTTGCACTTAAACTTTTCCCCATATTCCAAGATTAATAAAAATGGTTGCTTTATAGGTTAGCTCAATATTTCAAGTCACATGTATTCAGAGTGACCCCTACTATCACTGTATTAATATTCAAGGCATTTTACTGTATAGTTTTGGAGAAAACTAAAAGCAAATTCACCCAAAACATCAAACTCCATTGTTGCACTTAAACTTTTCCCCATATTCCAACATTAATAAAAAGGGTTGCTTTATAGGTTAGCTCAATATTTCAAGTTATATGTATTCAGAGTG
This sequence comes from Carassius auratus, assembly GCF_003368295.1. Classification (NCBI taxonomy): domain Eukaryota; kingdom Metazoa; phylum Chordata; class Actinopteri; order Cypriniformes; family Cyprinidae; genus Carassius; species Carassius auratus. The sequence goes on along the minus strand of NW_020527353.1, from coordinate 17,465 downwards.
ACCCCTACTATCACTGTATTAATATTCAAAGCATTTTACTGTATAGTTTTGGAGAAAACTAAAAGCAAATTCACCCAAAACATCAAACTCCAGTTGCACTTAAACTTTCCCCATATTCCAACATTAATAAAAAGGGTTGCTTTATAGGTTAGCTCAATATTTCAAGTCACATGTATACAGAGTGAGCCCGACTATCACTGGATTCATTTTCAAAGCATTTTACTGTATAGTTTTGGAGAAAACTAAAAGCATATTCACCCAAAACAACAAAATGAATCCTAGCAATTGCAGTGTGTCCCATTTTCCAACATCCATAAAAAGGGTTGCTTTATAGGTTAGCTCAATATTTCAAGTTATACAGTATGTATTCAGAGTGACCCGGACTATCACTGTATTAATTTTCAAAGCATTTTACTGTATAGTTTTTGAGAAAACGAAAAGCAAATTTACCCAAAACATCAAACTCCGTTGTTGCACTTGCACTTTTTCCCATTTTCAAAAATTCATATAAAGTGTTCCTTTATAGGTTAGCTCATTCTCTCAAGTCATATGTATTCAGAGTGACCCCTACTTTCACTGTATTAATTTTCGAGGCATTTTACTGTATAGTTTTGGAGAAAACTAAAAGCAAATTCACGCAAAACATCAAACTCCATTGTTGCACTTGCACTTTTTCCCATTTTCTAAAATTCATATAAAGTGTTCCTTTATAGGTTAGCTCATTCTTTTAATGCATATGTATTCAGAGTGACCTAGACTATCACTGGATTCATTTTCAAAGCATTTTACTGTATAGTTTTGGAGAAAACTGAAAGCAAATTCACCCAAAACATCAAACTCCATTGTTGCACTTCAACTTTTTCCCATTTTCCAAAATTCATATAAGGTGTTCCTTTATAGGTTAGCTCATTCTCTCAAGTTATATGTATTCAGAGTGACCCCTACTTCCACTGTATTAATTTTCGAGGCATTTTACTGTATAGTTTTGGAGAAAACTAAAAGCAAATTCACGCAAAACATCAAACTCCATTGTTGCACTTGCACTTTTTCCCATTTTCTAAAATTCATATAAAGTGTTCCTTTATAGGTTAGCTCATTCTTTTAATGTATATGTATTCAGAGTGACCTAGACTATCACTGTATTAATTTTCAAAGCATTTTACTGTATAGTTTTCTCAAAACCGAAAAGCAAATTTACCCAAAACATCAAACTCCGTTGTTGCACTTGCACTTTTTCCCATTTTCCAAAATTCATATAAGGTGTTCCTTTATAGGTTAGCTCATTCCTTTAATGCATATGTATTCAGAGTGACCTAGACTATCACTGGATTCATTTTCAAAGCATTTTACTGTATAGTTTTGGAGAAAACTAAAAGCAAATTCACCCAAAACATCAAACTCCATTGTTGCACTTAAACTTTTCCCCATATTCCAACATTAATAAAAATGGTTGCTTTATAGGTTAGCTCAATATTTCAAGTCACATGTATTCAGAGTGACCCCTACTATCACTGTATTAATATTCAAGGCATTTTACTGTACAGTTTTGGAGAAAACTAAAAGCAAATTCACCCAAAACATCAAACTCCATTGTTGCACTTAAACTTTTTCCCATATTCCAAAATTCATATAAAGTGTTCCTTTATAGGTTAGCTCATTCTTTTAATGCATATGTATTCAGAGTGACCTAGACTATCACTGGATTCATTTTCAAAGCATTTTACTGTATAGTTTTGGAGAAAACTGAAAGCAAATTCACCCAAAACATCAAACTCCATTGTTGCACTTAAACTTTTCCCCATATTCCAACATTAATAAAAATGGTTGCTTTATAGGTTAGCTCAATATTTCAAGTCACATGTATTCAGAGTGACCCATACTATCACTGTATTAATATTCAAGGCATTTTACTGTATAGTTTTGGAGAAAACTAAAAGCAAATTCACCCAAAACATCAAACTCCATTGTTGCACTTAAACTTTTCCCCATATTCCAACATTAATAAAAAGGGTTGCTTTATAGGTTAGCTCAATATTTCAAGTTATATTTATTCAGAGTGACCCCTACTATCACTGTATTAATATTCAAAGCATTTTACTGTATAGTTTTGGAGAAAACTAAAAGCAAATTCACCCAAAACATCAAACTCCAGTTGCACTTAAACTTTCCCCATATTCCAACATTAATAAAAAGGGTTGCTTTATAGGTTAGCTCAATATTTCAAGTCACATGTATACAGAGTGAGCCCGACTATCACTGGATTCATTTTCAAAGCATTTTACTGTATAGTTTTGGAGAAAACTAAAAGCATATTCACCCAAAACAACAAAATGAATCCTAGCAATTGCAGTGTGTCCCATTTTCCAACATCCATAAAAAGGGTTGCTTTATAGGTTAGCTCAATATTTCAAGTTATACAGTATGTATTCAGAGTGACCCGGACTATCACTGTATTAATTTTCAAAGCATTTTACTGTATAGTTTTTGAGAAAACGAAAAGCAAATTTACCCAAAACATCAAACTCCGTTGTTGCACTTGCACTTTTTCCCATTTTCAAAAATTCATATAAAGTGTTCCTTTAAAGGTTAGCTCATTCTTTTAATGCATATGTATTCAGAGTGACCTAGACTATCACTGGATTCATTTTCAAAGCATTTTACTGTATAGTTTTGGAGAAAACTAAAAGCAAATTCACCCAAAACATCAAACTCCGTTGTTGCACTTGCACTTTTTCCCATTTTCAAAAATTCATATAAAGTGTTCCTTTATAGGTTAGCTCATTCTCTCAAGTCATATGTATTCAGAGTGACCCCTACTTTCACTGTATTAATTTTCGAGGCATTTTACTGTATAGTTTTGGAGAAAACTAAAAGCAAATTCACCCAAAACATCAAACTCCGTTGTTGCACTTGCACTTTTTCCCATTTTCAAAAATTCATATAAAGTGTTCCTTTATAGGTTAGCTCATTCTCTCAAGTCATATGTATTCAGAGTGACCCCTACTTTCACTGTATTAATTTTCGAGGCATTTTACTGTATAGTTTTGGAGAAAACTAAAAGCAAATTCACGCAAAACATCAAACTCCATTGTTGCACTTGCACTTTTTCCCATTTTCTAAAATTCATATAAAGTGTTCCTTTATAGGTTAGCTCATTCTTTTAATGCATATGTATTCAGAGTGACCTAGACTATCACTGGATTCATTTTCAAAGCATTTTACTGTATAGTTTTGGAGAAAACTGAAAGCAAATTCACCCAAAACATCAAACTCCATTGTTGCACTTAAACTTTTCCCCATATTCCAAGATTAATAAAAATGGTTGCTTTATAGGTTAGCTCAATATTTCAAGTCACATGTATTCAGAGTGACCCCTACTATCACTGTATTAATATTCAAGGCATTTTACTGTATAGTTTTGGAGAAAACTAAAAGCAAATTCACCCAAAACATCAAACTCCATTGTTGCACTTAAACTTTTCCCCATATTCCAACATTAATAAAAAGGGTTGCTTTATAGGTTAGCTCAATATTTCAAGTTATATGTATTCAGAGTGACCCCTACTATCACTGTATTAATATTCAAAGCATTTTACTGTATAGTTTTGGAGAAAACTAAAAGCAAATTCACCCAAAACATCAAACTCCAGTTGCACTTAAACTTTCCCCATATTCCAACATTAATAAAAAGGGTTGCTTTATAGGTTAGCTCAATATTTCAAGTCACATGTATACAGAGTGAGCCCGACTATCACTGGATTCATTTTCAAAGCATTTTACTGTATAGTTTTGGAGAAAACTAAAAGCATATTCACCCAAAACAACAAAATGAATCCTAGCAATTGCAGTGTGTCCCATTTTCCAACATCCATAAAAAGGGTTGCTTTATAGGTTAGCTCAATATTTCAAGTTATACAGTATGTATTCAGAGTGACCCGGACTATCACTGTATTAATTTTCAAAGCATTTTACTGTATAGTTTTTGAGAAAATGAAAAGCAAATTTACCCAAAACATCAAACTCCGTTGTTGCACTTGCACTTTTTCCCATTTTCAAAAATTCATATAAAGTGTTCCTTTATAGGTTAGCTCATTCTCTCAAGTCATATGTATTCAGAGTGACCCCTACTTTCACTGTATTAATTTTCGAGGCATTTTACTGTATAGTTTTGGAGAAAACTAAAAGCAAATTCACGCAAAACATCAAACTCCATTGTTGCACTTGCACTTTTTCCCATTTTCTAAAATTCATATAAAGTGTTCCTTTATAGGTTAGCTCATTCTTTTAATGCATATGTATTCAGAGTGACCTAGACTATCACTGGATTCATTTTCAAAGCATTTTACTGTATAGTTTTGGAGAAAACTGAAAGCAAATTCACCCAAAACATCAAACTCCATTGTTGCACTTAAACTTTTCCCCATATTCCAACATTAATAAAAATGGTTGCTTTATAGGTTAGCTCAATATTTCAAGTTATATGTTTTCAGAGTGTCCCCTACTATCACTGTATTAATATTCAAAGCATTTTACTGTATAGTTTTGGAGAAAACTAAAAGCAAATTCACCCAAAACATCAAACTCCATTGTTGCACTTCAACTTTTTCCCATTTTCCAAAATTCATATAAGGTGTTCCTTTATAGGTTAGCTCATTCTCTCAAGTTATATGTATTCAGAGTGACCCCTACTTCCACTGTATTAATTTTCGAGGCATTTTACTGTATAGTTTTGGAGAAAACTAAAAGCAAATTCACGCAAAACATCAAACTCCATTGTTGCACTTGCACTTTTTCCCATTTTCTAAAATTCATATAAAGTGTTCCTTTATAGGTTAGCTCATTCTTTTAATGTATATGTATTCAGAGTGACCTAGACTATCACTGTATTAATTTTCAAAGCATTTTACTGTATAGTTTTCTCAAAACCGAAAAGCAAATTTACCCAAAACATCAAACTCCGTTGTTGCACTTGCACTTTTTCCCATTTTCAAAAATTCATATAAAGTGTTCCTTTATAGGTTAGCTCATTCTCTCAAGTCATATGTATTCAGAGTGACCCCTACTTTCACTGTATTAATTTTCGAGGCATTTTACTGTATAGTTTTGGAGAAAACTAAAAGCAAATTCACCCAAAACATCAAACTCCGTTGTTGCACTTGCACTTTTTCCCATTTTCAAAAATTCATATAAAGTGTTCCTTTATAGGTTAGCTCATTCTCTCAAGTCATATGTATTCAGAGTGACCCCTACTTTCACTGTATTAATTTTCGAGGCATTTTACTGTATAGTTTTGGAGAAAACTAAAAGCAAATTCACGCAAAACATCAAACTCCATTGTTGCACTTGCACTTTTTCCCATTTTCTAAAATTCATATAAAGTGTTCCTTTATAGGTTAGCTCATTCTTTTAATGCATATGTATTCAGAGTGACCTAGACTATCACTGGATTCATTTTCAAAGCATTTTACTGTATAGTTTTGGAGAAAACTGAAAGCAAATTCACCCAAAACATCAAACTCCATTGTTGCACTTAAACTTTTCCCCATATTCCAAGATTAATAAAAATGGTTGCTTTATAGGTTAGCTCAATATTTCAAGTCACATGTATTCAGAGTGACCCCTACTATCACTGTATTAATATTCAAGGCATTTTACTGTATAGTTTTGGAGAAAACTAAAAGCAAATTCACCCAAAACATCAAACTCCATTGTTGCACTTAAACTTTTCCCCATATTCCAACATTAATAAAAAGGGTTGCTTTATAGGTTAGCTCAATATTTCAAGTTATATGTATTCAGAGTGACCCCTACTATCACTGTATTAATATTCAAAGCATTTTACTGTATAGTTTTGGAGAAAACTAAAAGCAAATTCACCCAAAACATCAAACTCCAGTTGCACTTAAACTTTCCCCATATTCCAACATTAATAAAAAGGGTTGCTTTATAGGTTAGCTCAATATTTCAAGTCACATGTATACAGAGTGAGCCCGACTATCCCTGGATTCATTTTCAAAGCATTTTACTGTATAGTTTTGGAGAAAACTAAAAGCATATTCACCCAAAACAACAAAATGAATCCTAGCAATTGCAGTGTGTCCCATTTTCCAACATCCATAAAAAGGGTTGCTTTATAGGTTAGCTCAATATTTCAAGTTATACAGTATGTATTCAGAGTGACCCGGACTATCACTGTATTAATTTTCAAAGCATTTTACTGTATAGTTTTTGAGAAAACGAAAAGCAAATTTACCCAAAACATCAAACTCCGTTGTTGCACTTGCACTTTTTCCCATTTTCAAAAATTCATATAAAGTGTTCCTTTATAGGTTAGCTCATTCTCTCAAGTCATATGTATTCAGAGTGACCCTACTTTCACTGTATTAATTTTCGAGGCATTTTACTGTATAGTTTTGGAGAAAACTAAAAGCAAATTCACGCAAAACATCAAACTCCATTGTTGCACTTGCACTTTTTCCCATTTTCTAAAATTCATATAAAGTGTTCCTTTATAGGTTAGCTCATTCTTTTAATGCATATGTATTCAGAGTGACCTAGACTATCACTGGATTCATTTTCAAAGCATTTTACTGTATAGTTTTGGAGAAAACTGAAAGCAAATTCACCCAAAACATCAAACTCCATTGTTGCACTTCAACTTTTTCCCATTTTCCAAAATTCATATAAGGTGTTCCTTTATAGGTTAGCTCATTCTCTCAAGTTATATGTATTCAGAGTGACCCCTACTTCCACTGTATTAATTTTCGAGGCATTTTACTGTATAGTTTTGGAGAAAACTAAAAGCAAATTCACGCAAAACATCAAACTCCATTGTTGCACTTGCACTTTTTCCCATTTTCTAAAATTCATATAAAGTGTTCCTTTATAGGTTAGCTCATTCTTTTAATGTATATGTATTCAGAGTGACCTAGACTATCACTGTATTAATTTTCAAAGCATTTTACTGTATAGTTTTCTCAAAACCGAAAAGCAAATTTACCCAAAACATCAAACTCCGTTGTTGCACTTGCACTTTTTCCCATTTTCCAAAATTCATATAAGGTGTTCCTTTATAGGTTAGCTCATTCCTTTAATGCATATGTATTCAGAGTGACCTAGACTATCACTGGATTCATTTTCAAAGCATTTTACTGTATAGTTTTGGAGAAAACTAAAAGCAAATTCACCCAAAACATCAAACTCCATTGTTGCACTTAAACTTTTCCCCATATTCCAACATTAATAAAAATGGTTGCTTTATAGGTTAGCTCAATATTTCAAGTCACATGTATTCAGAGTGACCCCTACTATCACTGTATTAATATTCAAGGCATTTTACTGTACAGTTTTGGAGAAAACTAAAAGCAAATTCACCCAAAACATCAAACTCCATTGTTGCACTTAAACTTTTTCCCATATTCCAAAATTCATATAAAGTGTTCCTTTATAGGTTAGCTCATTCTTTTAATGCATATGTATTCAGAGTGACCTAGACTATCACTGGATTCATTTTCAAAGCATTTTACTGTATAGTTTTGGAGAAAACTGAAAGCAAATTCACCCAAAACATCAAACTCCATTGTTGCACTTAAACTTTTCCCCATATTCCAACATTAATAAAAATGGTTGCTTTATAGGTTAGCTCAATATTTCAAGTCACATGTATTCAGAGTGACCCATACTATCACTGTATTAATATTCAAGGCATTTTACTGTATAGTTTTGGAGAAAACTAAAAGCAAATTCACCCAAAACATCAAACTCCATTGTTGCACTTAAACTTTTCCCCATATTCCAACATTAATAAAAAGGGTTGCTTTATAGGTTAGCTCAATATTTCAAGTTATATTTATTCAGAGTGACCCCTACTATCACTGTATTAATATTCAAAGCATTTTACTGTATAGTTTTGGAGAAAACTAAAAGCAAATTCACCCAAAACATCAAACTCCAGTTGCACTTAAACTTTCCCCATATTCCAACATTAATAAAAAGGGTTGCTTTATAGGTTAGCTCAATATTTCAAGTCACATGTATACAGAGTGAGCCCGACTATCACTGGATTCATTTTCAAAGCATTTTACTGTATAGTTTTGGAGAAAACTAAAAGCATATTCACCCAAAACAACAAAATGAATCCTAGCAATTGCAGTGTGTCCCATTTTCCAACATCCATAAAAAGGGTTGCTTTATAGGTTAGCTCAATATTTCAAGTTATACAGTATGTATTCAGAGTGACCCGGACTATCACTGTATTAATTTTCAAAGCATTTTACTGTATAGTTTTTGAGAAAACGAAAAGCAAATTTACCCAAAACATCAAACTCCGTTGTTGCACTTGCACTTTTTCCCATTTTCAAAAATTCATATAAAGTGTTCCTTTATAGGTTAGCTCATTCTCTCAAGTCATATGTATTCAGAGTGACCCTACTTTCACTGTATTAATTTTCGAGGCATTTTACTGTATAGTTTTGGAGAAAACTAAAAGCAAATTCACGCAAAACATCAAACTCCATTGTTGCACTTGCACTTTTTCCCATTTTCTAAAATTCATATAAAGTGTTCCTTTATAGGTTAGCTCATTCTTTTAATGCATATGTATTCAGAGTGACCTAGACTATCACTGGATTCATTTTCAAAGCATTTTACTGTATAGTTTTGGAGAAAACTGAAAGCAAATTCACCCAAAACATCAAACTCCATTGTTGCACTTAAACTTTTCCCCATATTCCAAGATTAATAAAAATGGTTGCTTTATAGGTTAGCTCAATATTTCAAGTCACATGTATTCAGAGTGACCCCTACTATCACTGTATTAATATTCAAGGCATTTTACTGTATAGTTTTGGAGAAAACTAAAAGCAAATTCACCCAAAACATCAAACTCCATTGTTGCACTTAAACTTTTCCCCATATTCCAACATTAATAAAAAGGGTTGCTTTATAGGTTAGCTCAATATTTCAAGTTATATGTATTCAGAGTGACCCCTACTATCACTGTATTAATATTCAAAGCATTTTACTGTATAGTTTTGGAGAAAACTAAAAGCAAATTCACCCAAAACATCAAACTCCAGTTGCACTTAAACTTTCCCCATATTCCAACATTAATAAAAAGGGTTGCTTTATAGGTTAGCTCAATATTTCAAGTCACATGTATACAGAGTGAGCCCGACTATCACTGGATTCATTTTCAAAGCATTTTACTGTATAGTTTTGGAGAAAACTAAAAGCATATTCACCCAAAACAACAAAATGAATCCTAGCAATTGCAGTGTGTCCCATTTTCCAACATCCATAAAAAGGGTTGCTTTATAGGTTAGCTCAATATTTCAAGTTATACAGTATGTATTCAGAGTGACCCGGACTATCACTGTATTAATTTTCAAAGCATTTTACTGTATAGTTTTTGAGAAAACGAAAAGCAAATTTACCCAAAACATCAAACTCCGTTGTTGCACTTGCACTTTTTCCCATTTTCAAAAATTCATATAAAGTGTTCCTTTATAGGTTAGCTCATTCTCTCAAGTCATATGTATTCAGAGTGACCCCTACTTTCACTGTATTAATTTTCGAGGCATTTTACTGTATAGTTTTGGAGAAAACTAAAAGCAAATTCACGCAAAACATCAAACTCCATTGTTGCACTTGCACTTTTTCCCATTTTCTAAAATTCATATAAAGTGTTCCTTTATAGGTTAGCTCATTCTTTTAATGCATATGTATTCAGAGTGACCTAGACTATCACTGGATTCATTTTCAAAGCATTTTACTGTATAGTTTTGGAGAAAACTGAAAGCAAATTCACCCAAAACATCAAACTCCATTGTTGCACTTAAACTTTTCCCCATATTCCAACATTAATAAAAATGGTTGCTTTATAGGTTAGCTCAATATTTCAAGTTATATGTTTTCAGAGTGTCCCCTACTATCACTGTATTAATATTCAAAGCATTTTACTGTATAGTTTTGGAGAAAACTAAAAGCAAATTCACCCAAAACATCAAACTCCAGTTGCACTTAAACTTTCCCCATATTCCAACATTAATAAAAAGGGTTGCTTTATAGGTTAGCTCAATATTTCAAGTCACATGTATACAGAGTGAGCCCGACTATCACTGGATTCATTTTCAAAGCATTTTACTGTATAGTTTTGGAGAAAACTAAAAGCATATTCACCCAAAACAACAAAATGAATCCTAGCAATTGCAGTGTGTCCCATTTTCCAACATCCATAAAAAGGGTTGCTTTATAGGTTAGCTCAATATTTCAAGTTATACAGTATGTATTCAGAGTGACCCGGACTATCACTGTATTAATTTTCAAAGCATTTTACTGTATAGTTTTTGAGAAAACGAAAAGCAAATTTACCCAAAACATCAAACTCCGTTGTTGCACTTGCACTTTTTCCCATTTTCTAAAATTCATATAAAGTGTTCCTTTATAGGTTAGCTCATTCTTTTAATGCATATGTATTCAGAGTGACCTAGACTATCACTGGATTCATTTTCAAAGCATTTTACTGTATAGTTTTGGAGAAAACTGAAAGCAAATTCACCCAAAACATCAAACTCCATTGTTGCACTTAAACTTTTCCCCATATTCCAAGATTAATAAAAATGGTTGCTTTATAGGTTAGCTCAATATTTCAAGTCACATGTATTCAGAGTGACCCCTACTATCACTGTATTAATATTCAAGGCATTTTACTGTATAGTTTTGGAGAAAACTAAAAGCAAATTCACCCAAAACATCAAACTCCATTGTTGCACTTAAACTTTTCCCCATATTCCAACATTAATAAAAAGGGTTGCTTTATAGGTTAGCTCAATATTTCAAGTTATATGTATTCAGAGTGACCCCTACTATCACTGTATTAATATTCAAAGCATTTTACTGTATAGTTTTGGAGAAAACTAAAAGCAAATTCACCCAAAACATCAAACTCCAGTTGCACTTAAACTTTCCCCATATTCCAACATTAATAAAAAGGGTTGCTTTATAGGTTAGCTCAATATTTCAAGTCACATGTATACAGAGTGAGCCCGACTATCACTGGATTCATTTTCAAAGCATTTTACTGTATAGTTTTGGAGAAAACTAAAAGCATATTCACCCAAAACAACAAAATGAATCCTAGCAATTGCAGTGTGTCCCATTTTCCAACATCCATAAAAAGGGTTGCTTTATAGGTTAGCTCAATATTTCAAGTTATACAGTATGTATTCAGAGTGACCCGGACTATCACTGTATTAATTTTCAAAGCATTTTACTGTATAGTTTTTGAGAAAACGAAAAGCAAATTTACCCAAAACATCAAACTCCGTTGTTGCACTTGCACTTTTTCCCATTTTCAAAAATTCATATAAAGTGTTCCTTTATAGGTTAGCTCATTCTCTCAAGTCATATGTATTCAGAGTGACCCCTACTTTCACTGTATTAATTTTCGAGGCATTTTACTGTATAGTTTTGGAGAAAACTAAAAGCAAATTCACGCAAAACATCAAACTCCATTGTTGCACTTGCACTTTTTCCCATTTTCTAAAATTCATATAAAGTGTTCCTTTATAGGTTAGCTCATTCTTTTAATGCATATGTATTCAGAGTGACCTAGACTATCACTGGATTCATTTTCAAAGCATTTTACTGTATAGTTTTGGAGAAAACTGAAAGCAAATTCACCCAAAACATCAAACTCCATTGTTGCACTTAAACTTTTCCCCATATTCCAACATTAATAAAAATGGTTGCTTTATAGGTTAGCTCAATATTTCAAGTCACATGTATTCAGAGTGACCCATACTATCACTGTATTTATATTCAAAGCATTTTACTGTATAGTTTTGGAGAAAACTAAAAGCAAATTCACCCAAAACATCAAACTCCATTGTTGCACTTAAACTTTTCCCCATATTCCAACATTAATAAAAAGGGTTGCTTTATAGGTTAGCTCAATATTTCAAGTTATATGTTTTCAGAGTGTCCCCTACTATCACTGTATTAATATTCAAAGCATTTTACTGTATAGTTTTGGAGAAAACTAAAAGCAAATTCACCCAAAACATCAAACTCCAGTTGCACTTAAACTTTCCCCATATTCCAACATTAATAAAAAGGGTTGCTTTATAGGTTAGCTCAATATTTCAAGTCACATGTATACAGAGTGAGCCCGACTATCACTGGATTCATTTTCAAAGCATTTTACTGTATAGTTTTGGAGAAAACTAAAAGCATATTCACCCAAAACAACAAAATGAATCCTAGCAATTGCAGTGTGTCCCATTTTCCAACATCCATAAAAAGGGTTGCTTTATAGGTTAGCTCAATATTTCAAGTTATACAGTATGTATTCAGAGTGACCCGGACTATCACTGTATTAATTTTCAAAGCATTTTACTGTATAGTTTTTGAGAAAACGAAAAGCAAATTTACCCAAAACATCAAACTCCGTTGTTGCACTTGCACTTTTTCCCATTTTCAAAAATTCATATAAAGTGTTCCTTTATAGGTTAGCTCATTCTCTCAAGTCATATGTATTCAGAGTGACCCCTACTTTCACTGTATTAATTTTCGAGGCATTTTACTGTATAGTTTTGGAGAAAACTAAAAGCAAATTCACGCAAAACATCAAACTCCATTGTTGCACTTGCACTTTTTCCCATTTTCTAAAATTCATATAAAGTGTTCCTTTATAGGTTAGCTCATTCTTTTAATGCATATGTATTCAGAGTGACCTAGACTATCACTGGATTCATTTTCAAAGCATTTTACTGTATAGTTTTGGAGAAAACTGAAAGCAAATTCACCCAAAACATCAAACTCCATTGTTGCACTTAAACTTTTCCCCATATTCCAACATTAATAAAAATGGTTGCTTTATAGGTTAGCTCAATATTTCAAGTCACATGTATTCAGAGTGACCCATACTATCACTGTATTAATATTCAAGGCATTTACTGTATAGTTTTGGAGAAAACTAAAAGCAAATTCACCCAAAACATCAAACTCCATTGTTGCACTTAAACTTTTCCCACTATTCCAACATTAATAAAAAGGGTTGCTTATAGGTTAGCTTCAATATTTCAAGTTATATGTATTCGAGTGTCCCCCTACTATCACTGTATTAAATATTCAAAGCATTTTACTGTATAGTTTTGGAGAAAATAAAAGCAAATTCACCCAAAACATCAAACTCCAGTTGCACTTAAACTTTCCCCATATTCACAAATAAAAAGGGTTGTTTATAGGTGCTCATTTTCAATATATTATAAAGTGAGCGATATCACTGCAAAGCTTTACTGTATAGTTGGAGAAAATAAAAGATACCAAAAATAAACTCAATTGTTGTCCCCATTTCCAACATTAAAGGGTCTTTTATAGTAGCTCAATTTCATCACAGTATACAGAGTGAGCCCGACTATCACTGGATTCATTTCAAAGACATTTACTGTATAGTTTTGAGAGAAAGACTAGAAGCCTATTTCACCCCAAAACCAACAAAATAATGCCTCGCAAGTTTGCGAGTGTGTCCCTTTTCCCACATCCATTAAAAAGGGTTGCTTTTAGTAGGTTACGCTCAATATTTCAAGTTTATACAGTATGTATTCAGAGTGACCCGCGACTATTCACTGTATTAATGTTTCTAAAGCATGGTTTACTTGTATAGTTTTGTGAGAAAACGAGAAAGCAATTCTACGCCAAAACATCAAAACTCCGTTCGTCTGCCACTTGCCACTTTTGTCCCCATTTTCAAAAAGTCATTACTAAAGGTGTCCTTTTAAAGGTTAGCTCAGTTCTTCTTAAGGCATTATGTATGTCAGAGTGAACCCCGGACTATCACTGTATTAATTTTCGAAGGCATTGTTTACTGTATAGTTTTGGAGAAAACTAAAAGCAAATTCACGCAAAACATCAGAACTCCGTTGTTCACTTGCACTTTTTCCCATTTTCCAAAAGTTCATATAAAAGTGTTCCTTTATAGGTTAGCTCATTCTTTTAATGCATATGTATTTCAGAGTGACCTAGATATCACCTGGATTCATTTTCAAAGCATTTACTGTATAGTTTTGGAGAAAACTGAAAGCAAATTCACCCAAGAACATCAAACTCCATTGTTTGCACTTAAAGCTTTTCCCCATATTCCAACATTATAAAAATGGTTGCTTTATAAGGTTAGCTCAAATATTTCAAGTCACATGTATTCAGAGTGACCGCCACTATCACTGTATTAATATTCAAGGCATTTTACTGTGATAGTTTGGAGAAAACTAAAAGCAAATTCACCCAAAACATCAAACTCCATTGTTGCACTTAAAACTTTTCCCCATATTTCCAACATTAATAAAAGGGTTCTTTATAGGTTAGCTCAATATTTCAATATATGTATTCAGAGTGACCCCCTACTATCACTGTATTTAATATTCAGTAAGCCATTTTACTGTATAGTTTTGGAGAAAACTAAAAGCAAATTCACCCAAAACATCAAACTCCAGTTGCACTTAAACTTTCCCCATATTCCAACATTAATAAAAAGGGTTGCTTTATAGGTTAGCTCAATATTTCAAGTCACATGTATACAGAGTGAGCCCGACTATCACTGGATTCATTTTCAAAGCATTTTACTGTATAGTTTTGGAGAAAACTAAAAGCATATTCACCCAAAACAAAAAATGAATCCTAGCAATTGCAGTGTGTCCCATTTCCAATCCATAAAAAGGGTTGCTTTATAGGTTAGCTCAATATTTCAAGTTATACAGTATGTATTCAGAGTGACCCGGACTATCACTGTATTAATTTCAAAGCATTTTACTGTATAGTTTTTGAGAAAACGAAAAGCAAATTTACCCAAAACATCAAACTCCGTTGTTGCACTTGCACTTTTCCCATTTTCAAAATTCATATAAAGTGTTCCTTTATAGGTTAGCTCATTCTTTTAATGCATATGTATTCAGAGTGACCTAGACTATCACTGGATTCATTTTCAAAGCATTTTACTGTATAGTTTTGGAGAAAACTAAAAGCAAATTCACCCAAAACATCAAACTCCATTGTTGCACTTCAACTTTTTCCCATTTTCCAAATTCATATAATGTTCCTTTATAGGTTAGCTCATTCTCTCAAGTATATATGTATTCAGAGTGACCCTACTTCACTGTATTATTTTCAAAGCATTTTACTGTATAGTTTTGGAGAAAACTAAAAGCAAATTCACCCAAAACATCAAACTCCATTGTTGCACTTGCACTTTTTCCCATTTCCAAAATTCATATAAAGTGTTCCTTTATAGGTTAGCTCATTCTTTCAATGTATATGTATTCAGAGTGACCTAGACTATCACTGTATTAATTTTCAAAGCATTTTACTGTATAGTTTTGAGAAAACTAAAAGCAAATTCACCCAAAACATCAAACTCCATTGTTGCACTTGCACTTTTTCCCATTTTCCAAAATTCATATAAAGGTGTTCCTTTATAGGTTAGCTCATTCTTTTAATGCATATGTATTCAGAGTGACCTAGACTATCACTGGATTCATTTTCAAAGCATTTTACTGTATAGTTTTGGAGAAAACTAAAAGCAAATTCACCCAAAACATCAAACTCCATTGTTGCACTTGCACTTTCCCCATTTTCCAACATATAAAAATGGTTGCTTTATAGGTTAGCTCAAATTTCAAAGTCATATGTATTCAGAGTGACCCCTACTATCACTGTATTAATTTTCAAGGCATTTTACTGTATAGTTTTGAGAAAAACTAAAAGCAAATTCACCCAAAACATCAAACTCCATTGTTGCACTTAAACTTTTCCCATATTCCAAAATTCATATAAAGTGTTCCTTTATAGGTTAGCTCATTCTTTTAATGCATATGTATTCAGAGTGACCCCTACTATCACTGTATTAATTTCAAAGCATTTTACTGTATAGTTTTGGAGAAAACTAAAAGCAAATTCACCCAAAACATCAAACTCCATTGTTGCACTTAAACTTTTTCCCATATTCCAAATTAATAAAAGTGTTGCTTTATAGGTTAGCTCATTTTCAAGTCATATGTATTCAGAGTGACCCCTACTATCACTGTATTAATATTCAAAGGCATTTTACTGTATAGTTTTGGAGAAAACTAAAAGCAAATTCACCCAAAACATCAAACTCCATTGTTGCACTTAAACTTTTCCCATATTCCAACATTAATAAAAAGGTTGCTTTATAGGTTAGCTCAATATTTCAAGTCATATGTATTCAGAGTGACCCTACTATCACTGTATTAATTTCAAAGCATTTTACTGTATAGTTTTGGAGAAAACTAAAAGCAAATTCACCCAAAACATCAAACTCCAGTTGCACTTAACTTTTCCCCATATTCCAACATTAATAAAAAGGGTTGCTTTATAGGTTAGCTCAATATTTCAAGTCACATGTATTCAGAGTGAGCCCGACTATCACTGGATTCATTTTCAAAGCATTTTACTGTATAGTTTTGGAGAAAACTAAAAGCATATTCACCCAAAACAAAAAATGAATCCTAGCAATTGCAGTGTGTCCCATTTCCAACATCCATAAAAAGGGTTGCTTTATAGGTTAGCTCAATATTTCAAGTTATATGTATTCAGAGTGACCCGGACTATCACTGTATTAATTTTCAAAGCATTTTACTGTATAGTTTTTGGAGAAAACGAAAAGCAAATTTACCCAAACATCAAACTCCGTTGTTGCACTTGCACTTTTTCCCATATTTTCAAAAATTCATATAAAGTGTTCCTTTATAGGTTAGCTCATTCTTTCAAGTCATATGTATTCAGAGTGACCCCTACTATCACTGTATTAATTTTCAAGGCATTTTACTGTATAGTTTTGGAGAAAACTAAAAGCAAATTCACCCAAAACATCAAACTCCATTGTTGCACTTGCACTTTTCCCATTTTCCAAAATTCATATAAAGTGTTCCTTTATAGGTTAGCTCATTCTTTTAATGCATATGTATTCAGAGTGACCTAGACTATCACTGGATTCATTTTCAAAGCATTTTACTGTATAGTTTTGGAGAAAACTAAAAGCAAATTCACCCAAAACATCAAACTCCATTGTTGCACTTAAACTTTTCCCATTTCCAACATTCATAAAAAGTGTTGCTTTATAGGTTAGCTCAATATTTCAAGTTATATGTATTCAGAGTGACCCCTACTATCACTGTATTAATATTCAAAGCATTTTACTGTATAGTTTTGGAGAAAACTAAAAGCAAATTCACCCAAAACATCAAACTCCATTGTTGCACTTAAACTTTTTCCCATATTCCAACATTAATAAAAAGGGTTGCTTTATAGGTTAGCTCAATATTTCAAGTCATATGTATTCAGAGTGACCCCTACTATCACTGTATTAATTTTCAAAGCATTTTACTGTATAGTTTTGGAGAAAACTAAAAGCAAATTCACCCAAAACATCAAACTCCAGTTGCACTTAA
>NW_020527352.1:0-25672 GCF_003368295.1 Carassius auratus | reverse complement strand
GATTTACAGCCAAAAATGTCCAAAATTTTAGTTTTTTGCGCTGTAGCGCCCCCGTTAGGCCGATTTGGTCGAGACTCAGTATCTGACAAGAAGGCTGGACTACTACAATCTGACCAAATTTCAGCTTTCTAGCCCTTACGGTTTAGGCTGCACGATCAGTTTGAGTGGAGAATAATAATAATAATAATTAAAGCTGCAAGCAGCATTTACGGGGTTCAAGCATTTAAGGCATCTTAGGTGGTCAGAGCCAACCTGAACGTACGGATGACCGTTAAACACATCCAAAATGGAGAATAGTCTGACAGACAGACACACACACTGAAATTAAATGATTAAACTCGTTTTTAAGATTTTAGATGTCATTTTCAGGTTTCACTGTAATCATAATGTGGAAAATTTTATAAAACTGATATGTCTGTATGAACAAAATGGAAAACTTTAACTCAATGAGATTTGAAATGTTGTAACAGTGTTTTTTTATTGTTTAGGCATTAATTCATACATCCTTTCAACTGTACTGTTTAAGTTAGCTGAATGAGCCCATTAGTGGTTTCCGCTGCCATCTAGTGGTTATAAATGGCAATTTCTCATACATCAATGTGTTAATCCTTTATAACTCTTAGTGTTTTTTTGCCCTATCTCTCTTAAATTTTGCATGCTTGTTTAGAATGAAATTAGGCATTATTTTACACAGTTTTGATAATTTGTGGGCTTTCTGTTTGTATTAATAGGCCTTTGTGTACACTGTGAAAAGAACATATTATACAATCACTGGTTTATAGTTGTCCAAATGCAATTGTTCAACATGTTTTGGATAATTATTGACCTTCAGAGTCTAGAGAATTGTACTTCAGTGGTTTTATTGATTTTCAGCTTAAAGCCTTGGACTACTTTGCCAAAGTAACTTTTTAAAATAATCTTGAATATTTAATTAACAGCTTTATTGACAACATTGGTCACAGAAGTTGTTCAGAATGAGGAGATCTATCATATGATATGAAGATCTAGTGTTTATGTGAATATATGAGCATTTTCAGACAATTTGAGGCCATTTCCCTTCTAAATCTTATGTTTTGAGACCTTTTCTACTGTTATAGCGCCACCTATGGTCCGATCTCCATGACAATTTGCATGGTTGTTAAGGGTCAGCTGTTACATGTTTTCACCAAGTTTCATAAAGTTTTGAGTTTTCGTTTAGGTTTTATATGCTTTTGGGTATTTTGGTCACGCCCCTTTTCTAATTTAGCCAGTTATAGCTAACCAAAGGACAAAATTCAAATATTTTTTGATAATTATTGATCTAGAGAGTCCAGAGAAAATTACTGCAGTGGTTTGGTTTCGATCGGGTAAAAAACCTGGGACTAGTTCGCAAAAGTAGCTTGTTGACATATTTGTGAATTGCAATTGAACGATTTGATTGACATCTTCGCTCCTTGAGGCAAAGTTGTTCACAAAGAGGAGATCTATCATATGATATGAAGATCTAGTGTTTGTGTGAATGTATGAACATGTCCAACAAATTGTGATCATTTTCTATTGAAAATGTGTGTTTTTGAGGCTTTTTCAACTGTTATAGCGCCACCTATGATCCGATCTCCATGACACTTTGCATGCTTGTTAAGAGTCACGTGTTAAATGTTTTCACCGAGTTTCATAAAGTTTTGAGTTTTCTTTTAGGTTTTATAGGCTTTGGGGTATGTTTGGCCACACCCCTTTTCTAAATTACCCATTTAAAGCTAACCAAACTACAAAATTCAACATTTTTTTGATAATTATTGATCTAGAGAGTCCACAGAATATTACTGCAGTGGTTTGGTTCTGATCGGGCATAAAACCTAGGACTAGTTCGCAAAAGTAGCTTTTTGACATATTTGTGAATTGCAATTGAACGATTTGATTGACAGCAATGGTTCTTGAGGCAAAGTTGTGCATTATGAGGAGATCTATCAAATGATATGCATATTGTGTTGATAAGTGAAACACCACATGATTACAGAGCCAATAAACTCGTTAGCGCCAACTAGTGGCCGATTTCTTTCAAAATTCTTACAGACCTTAAGGTTCATGAGTCAAACGTACCCAGCGAGTTTCGTTCCGATCAACATCCGTTAACCCTTTCAAATAGGTGCTTAAAATTGTTTGGCCAATGGCGGCCATGTTTTTTGAGATATGCAAATGTCCTCATAAGTACTTGTGCCCCTTCAGACCAAGACACTGCATACCGATTTTCAAGTTGATTGAGCCAACGGTTGCCTAGTTATAGCCATTTATGTGTTTTTTAAATCTTATTGCGCCCCCAAGTGGCAGAGATGCGCAATTTTTTTTTGTTTGACCAAAGATTGAGCTCATACATATGTGTACCAAGTTTGGTGAAGATATCTCATTCCGTTCAAGAGTTATAGTCAAAATAGCATTTGGCTAACGTTAGCATAGACGCTTCTTGGCGTACTGTTTCGCGTAAGAATCGAAATTTCAACTTTTTTTTGATAATTATTGATATTGAGTGTCCAGGGAATATTTCTGAAGTGGTTTGGTTCCGATTCGTTGAAAATCCTAGGACTAGTTCGCAAAAGTAGGTTTCGGACATAGCTCGATTTTGCGAGAAAACGGTGCGTCGTAGAGCAAAAAATGCAGCTGTGCACTTTTGTTCGGACTAACCCAAGGATTGCAACGATGCCTTGTTTTTGAGTCTACGGCTAACGGTTTACGATCTGCGGCCAAAAATGTCCAAAATTTTTGTTTTTTGCGCTGTAGCGCCCCCGTATGGCCGATTGGGCTGAGACTTTGATAAGTTCTCCCCAAAATGAGCTCTACGATCTGTCCAAATTTCAGCTCTCTAGGCTTTACGGTTTGGGCTGCACGTTCAGTTCTAGGGCAGAAGAATAATAATAATAATAAAAATCCTAACAATTACAAGAGGGTTTCAGCACTGCGTGCTTGAACCCCTAATTAAAGCTGCAAGCAGCATTTACGGGGTTCAAGCATTTAAGGCATCTGAGGTGGTCTGAGCCAACCTGGATGCTCAGATGACAGTTAAACACATCCAAAATGGAGAACAGGCTAACAGACAGACACACACACTGAAATTCAATGATTAAACTAATATATTAATACTCTATAAGCATATGCACACACACACACACACACACACAAAGACACACATATACATGCACAAACATTTTGTTGCAGATATAGGTATTTGAAATAAGTGATAGGTGACAATAAACTTATTGCAAGTCTTCTCTTTTTAAGAGTTTAGATGTCATTTTCAGGTTAAATTGTAATCATAATGTGGCAAAATTGTAAAAACTGATACATCTGTATGAACAAAATGGAAAACATCAATTCAATGAGATTTAAAATGTTATAACAGTTAATTTATTAATGTTTAGCTTGAATTCATGAAAACAGTACTGTTTAACTTTACTGAATGAGCCCATTAGTGGTCTTCCGCTGCCATCTAGAGGTTATAAATTGCATTTACTCAAACAACACTGTGTTTTTAAACATAACTGTTATAGTGTTATTTTTTTGCCCAATCTCTCTTGAATTTTGCATGCTTGTTAAGAATGAAATTATGCATTATTTTACACAGTTTTGATCATTTGTGGGCTTTCTGTTTGTATTAATAGGCCTTTGTGTACACTATGCAAATAACATATTATAAAATCACTGGTTTATAGTGGTCCAAATAAAATTGTTCAACATGTTTTTGATAATTATTGACCTTCAGAGTCTACAGAATTGCACTTCAGTGGTTATATTGATTTTCAGCTTAAAGCCTTGGAATACTTTGCCAAAGTAACTTTTTAAAATAATCTTGAATATTTAATTAACAGATTTATTGACAGAAATGGTCCCAGAGGCAAAGTTTTTCAGAATGAGAAGATCTATCATATGATATGAAGATTTAGTGTTTTTGAGTCAATATATGAGCATTTTCAAACAATTTGAGGCCATTTACCATATAAATCTTGTGTTTTGAGACCTTTTCTACTGTTATAGCACCACCTATGGATCGATCTCCATGAAACTTTGCATGCTTGTTAAGAGTCACCTGTTACATGATTTCACCTAGTTTCATAAAGTTTTGAGTTTTCGTTTAGGTTTTATAGGCTTTGGGGTATGTTTGGCCACACCCTTTTTTCTAAATTACCCCTTTACAGCTGACCAAAGGACAAAATTCTACATTTTTTTGATAATTATTGATCTAGAGAGTCCACAGAATATTACTGCAGTGGTTTGGTTCCGATTGGGCAAAAAACCTAGGACTAGTTCGCAAAAGTAGGTTTTTAACATATTTGTGAATAACAATTGAACGATTTGTGTGACAGCAATGGTTCTTGAGGCAAAGTTGTGCATTATGAGGAGATCTATCAAATGATATGCATATTGTGTTGATACTTGAAACACCACGAGATTACAGAGCCATAAAACTCGTTAGTGCCAACTAGTGGCCGATTTCTTTCAAAATTCTTACAGACCTTAAGGTTCATGAGTCGAACGTACCCAGTGAGTTTCGTTCCGATCAACATCCGTTAACCCTTTCAAATAGGTGCTTAAATTTGTTTGGCCAATGGCGGCCATGTTTTTTGAGATATGCAAATGTCCTCATAGGTACTTGTGCCCCTTCAGACCAAGACACTGCATACCAATTTTCAAGCCGATCGAGCCAACGGTTGCCTAGTTATAGCCATTTATGTGTTTTTTCTATCTTATTGCGCCCCCAAGTGGCAGAGATGCGCAATTTTTTGTATTTGACCCAAAATTGAGCTCATACATATGTGTAACAAGTTTGGTGAAGTTATCTCATTCCGTTCAAGAGTTATAGTTAAAATAGCATTTGGCCAACGTTACTATAGACGCTTTTTGGCGTACTGTTTCGCGTAAGAATTGAAATTTCAACTTTTTTTTGATAATTATTGATATTGAGTGTCCAGGGAATATTTATGAAGTGGTTTGGTTCTGATTGGTTGAAAATCCTAGGACTAGTTCGCAAAAGTAGGTTTCGGATATAGCTCGATTTTGCGAGAAAACGGTGCGTCGTAGACCCCAAAAAGGCGCCGTGCACTTTTGTTTGGGCTAACCCAAGGATTGCTACGATGCCATGTTTTTGAGTTTACGGCTAACGGTTTACGATTCACGGCCAAAAATGTCAAAAAAATTTTTTTTTTGCGCTGTAGCGCCCCCGTTTGGCCGATTGGGCTGAGACTTTGATAAGTTCTCCCCAAAATGAGCTCTAAGATCTGTCCAAATTTCAGCTCTCTAGGCCTTACGGTTTGGGCTGCACGTTCAGTTCTAGGGCGGAAGAATAATAATAATAAATATAGCTGCAAGCAGCAATTACGGGGCCAAGCACTCCAACGGCAAATGTAGGAGCTAAGCATGGCATGAAGCATCACACCAAATACATTAATGAGCAATAACAGTAATTTTGGAATTATTGTAATTGAAATGGCAAAAAAAAAATCATAATACCACCTCTAGTAGCATGATTACTTGGCTTATAAAGTTTGACCAATAGGTGGCACTGTTATGAAATCAATTTGGTGTACTCTGTTTGACTTTTCAATGACACACACAAAGTTTGGTGTTAATATGCCACAGCATTCCAGAGATGCAGCCTCAAGTGTCATTTTGTCATTGTGTTTCAACTTCGTCGCTTTGGTATGCGAAAACGGTTTAGTCTATCGACACAAAATCCATAACTTTGTGTCAACATAGTCTGAAGATCATCTGATTCGAATTTGGTGAAAATTGGACATACGGTTCATGAGGAGTTCGAAAAAGTAGGTTTTCCACATAAATCAAAATGGTGGACCGGAACTTCAGTAAACACTGGCATATTTGGTATCTATGTTATCGGCATAAGCCAGGGAATATTTTGAGCCCAGTTTCTTTGCAATAGGCTAATGGACTAAAAAGTTATTAGCATTTTAAAAAGTGTAATTACTCATGGTTAATGAATGGTTTATTACTCTTGACCAATAGGTGGCGCTGTTACCAAATTTATGTGGCATGGTCAGTGTGAGGTGGCGATGACACATACAAAGTTTGGTGCAAATATGTCAAAGTGTTGCAGAGATACAGCCTCAAATGCATTTTGGCACCCTTCCAGCAAATTCGTTGATGCGCTAAATGAGAACCGTTACGTATATCGACACAAAATCCATAACTTTTTGCCAGCATGGTCTGAAGATGATTCACGTCAAATTTGGTGAAAATTGGGCTAACGGTCTAGGAGGAGTTCGAAAAAGTAGGTTTTCAACATTAAGCAAAATGGCGGACAGGAAGTAAGGCCAATTTTCACATTATTGGTATCAATACTCTCGGCATGACCCACAGAATATAGCGAGACCATTTTAATTTTAATAGACTAATTTATTCAAAAGTTATTAGCGTTTATGTGATATTTCATTATAACTATTGGCCACAAGGTGGCGCTGCCACCAAACTTTTTGAGTACCTTCAGGGCATGGAGCCGAATATTTTTGTAATTATTTGCGAAACGATACGATGCTGCGTTCAAAAAATACAGCATTTTGAAACATAATTCAAAATGGCCGACGCCTAAAATGGCCGACACAGGAAAATTTGATATCATTCGACTCGACATGACTCACTGAATCTAAAGAGACCAGTTGTGTGATTTTTGGCCAAACCATTCAGTAGTTATAAGCCAAAATATGCATTTTTCATATCTCCTGACCACTAGGTGGCGCTGTGTCGAAACACAGCAGGTAGTCTCAGTTCATGCTTGTTATAACACACGCCAAGTTTGGTCTCAATATGACAAACCGTTGCCGGGATATAGCCTCACGTGCATGTTTGCGTGCTTTTCGTCAAATTTGTTTACGTGTCATTCGACAACAGTTGGACGAATCAACTTGAATTCCATAACTTTTTGCCAGCATGGTCTGAAGATGATCTGAGCCAATTTTCGTGGAAATCGGACTAACCGTCTAGGACAAGTTCGAAAAAGTAGGTTTTTCGAATAATTGAAAATAGCGAAAAAACTAAACCTTGCGATTTTTGAATTTTAGGGTTCATTCGACTTGGCCTGAGCCAAGGATTCAGAGGAAAAAAGAATTTCCATTTTCTGGCTTACGGTTCAAAAGTTATTAGCATACAAACATTGAAAGTTTGGACAAGTGGTGGCGCTAGAGAGTAGGAGTTAGAGGCTTCAAATTTGCTATAGTTAATGTTGGGACTGTCCTCTATCAGTGTGCCAAATTATACAACTTTCCCGCAAACGGTTCTATGGGCTGCCATAGACTTGCGGCGGAAGAAGAAGAAGAAGAAGAAGAAATATAGCTGCAAGCAGCAATTACGGGGCCAAGCAGTCCAACGGCAAATGTAGGAGCTAAGCATGGCATGAAGCATCACACCAAATACATTAATGAGCAATAACAGCAATTTTGGAATTATTGTAATTGAAATGGCAAAAAAAAAATCATAATACCACCTCTAGTAGCATGATTACTTGGCTTATAAAGTTTGACCAATAGGTGGCACTGTTATGAAATCAATTTGGTGTACTCTGTTTGACTTTTCAATGACACACACAAAGTTTGGTGTTAATATGCCACAGCATTCCAGAGATGCAGCCTCAAGTGTCATTTTGTCATTGTGTTTCAACTTCGTCGCTTTCGTATGCGAAAACGGTTTTGTCTATCGACACAAAATCCATAACTTTGTGTCAACATAGTCTGAAGATCATTTGATTCGAATTTGGTGAAAATCGGACATACGGTTGATGAGGAGTTCGAAAAAGTATGTTTTCAACATAAATCAAAATGGCGGACCGGAAGTTCAGCTTACCGTGGTATATTTGGTATCTATGTTATCGGCATAAGCCAGGGAATATTTTGAGCCCAGTTTCCTTCAAATAGGCTAATGCATTAAAAAGTTATTAGCATTTTAAAAAGTGTAATTACTCATGGTTAATGAATGGTTTATTACTCTTGACCAATAGGTGGCGCTGTTACCAAATTTATGTGGCATGGTCAGTGTGAGGTGGCGATGACACATACAAAGTTTGGTGCAAATATGTCAAAGTGTTGCAGAGATACAGCCTCAAATGCATTTTGGCACCCTTCCAGCAAATTCGTTGATGCGCTAAATGAGAACCGTTACGTATATCGACACAAAATCCATAACTTTTTGCCAGCATGGTCTGAAGATGATTCACATCAAATTTGGTGAAAATTGGGCTAACGGTCTAGGAGGAGTTCGAAAAAGTAGGTTTTCAACATTAAGCAAAATGGCGGACAGGAAGTAAGGCCAATTTTCACATTATTGGTATCAATACTCTCGGCATGACCCACAGAATATAGCGAGACCATTTTAATTTTAATAGACTAATTTATTCAAAAGTTATTAGCATTTATGTGATATTTCATTATAACTATTGGCCACAAGGTGGCGCTGCCACCAAACTTTTTGAGTACCTTCAGGGCATGGAGCCGAATATTTTTGTAATTATTTGCGAAACGATACGATGCTGCGTTCAAAAAATACAGCATTTTGAAACATAATTCAAAATGGCCGACGCCTAAAATGGCCGACACAGGAAAATTGGATATCATTCGACTCGACATGACTCACTGAATCTAAAGAGACCAGTTGTGTGATTTTTGGCCAAACCATTCAGTAGTTATAAGCCAAAATATGCATTTTTCATATCTCCTGACCACTAGGTGGCGCTGTGTCGAAACACAGCAGGTAGTCTCAGTTCATGCTTGTTATAACACACGCCAAGTTTGGTCTCAATATGACAAACCGTTGCCGGGATATAGCCTCACGTGCATGTTTGCGTGCTTTTCGTCAAATTTGTTTACGAGTCATTCGACAACAGTTGGACGAATCAACTTGAATTCCATAACTTTTTGCCAGCATGGTCTGAAGATGATCTGAGCCAATTTTCGTGGCAATCGGACTAACCGTCTAGGACGAGTTCGAAAAAGTAGGTTTTTCGAATAATTGAAAATAGCGAAAAAACTAAACCTTGCGATTTTTGAATTTTGGGGTTCATTCGACTTGGCATGAGCCAAGGATTCAGAGGAAAAAAGAATTTCCATTTTCTGGCTTACGGTTCAAAAGTTATTAGCATACAAACATTGAAAGTTTGGACAAGTGGTGGCGCTAGAGAGTAGGAGATAGAGACTTCAAATTTGCTATAGTTAATGTTGGGACTGTTCTCTATCAGTGTGCCAAATTATACAACTTTCCCGCAATCGGTTCTATGGGCTGCCATAGACTTGCGGCGGAAGAAGAAGAAGAAGAAGAAGAAGAAATATAGCTGCAAGCAGCAATTACGGGGCCAAGCACTCCAACGGCAAATGTAGTAGCTAAGCATCGCATAAAGCATCACACCAAATACATTAATGAGCAATAAAAGCAATTTTGGAATTATTGTATTTGAAATGGCAAAAAAAACACCAATACCACCTCTAGTAGCATGATTACTTGGTTTATCAAGCTTGACCAATAGGTGACACTGTTATAAAATCAATTTGGTGTACTCTGTGTGTCTTTTCAATGACACACACAAAGTTTGGTGTCAATATGCCAAAGCATTCCAGAGATGCAGCCTCAAGTGTCATTTTGTCATTGTGTTTCAACTTCGTCGCTTTGGTATGCGAAAACGGTTTTGTCTATCGACACAAAATCCATAACTTTGTGTCAACATAGTCTGAAGATCATCTGATTTGAATTTGGTGAAAATTGGACATACGGTTCATGAGGAGTTCGAAAAAGTAGGTTTTCCACATAAATCAAAATGGTGGACCGGAACGTCAGTAAACACTGGCATATTTGGTATCTATGTTATCGGCATAAGCCAGGGAATATTTTGAGCCCAGTTTCGTTGCAATAGGCTAATGGACTAAAAAGTTATTAGCATTTTAAAAAGTGTAATTACTCATGGTTAATGAATGGTTTATTACTCTTGACCAATAGGTGGCGCTGTTACCAAATTTATGTGGCATGGTCAGTGTGAGGTGGCGATGACACATACAAAGTTTGGTGCAAATATGTCAAAGTGTTGCAGAGATACAGCCTCAAATGCATTTTGGCACCCTTCCAGCAAATTCGTTGATGCGCTAAATGAGAACCGTTACGTATATCGACACAAAATCCATAACTTTTTGCCAGCATGGTCTGAAGATGATTCACGTCAAATTTGGTGAAAATTGGGCTAACGGTCTAGGAGGAGTTCGAAAAAGTAGGTTTTCAACATTAAGCAAAATGGCGGACAGGAAGTAAGGCCAATTTTCACATTATTGGTATCAATACTCTCGGCATGACCCACAGAATATAGCGAGACCATTTTAATTTTAATAGACTAATTTATTCAAAAGTTATTAGCGTTTATGTGATATTTCATTATAACTATTGGCCACAAGGTGGCGCTGCCACCAAACTTTTTGAGTACCTTCAGGGCATGGAGCCGAATATTTTTGTAATTATTTGCGAAACGATACGATGCTGCGTTCAAAAAATACAGCATTTTGAAACATAATTCAAAATGGCCGACGCCTAAAATGGCCGACACAGGAAAATTGGATATCATTCGACTCGACATGACTCACTGAATCTAAAGAGACCAGTTGTGTGATTTTTGGCCAAACCATTCAGTAGTTATAAGCCAAAATATGCATTTTTCATATCTCCTGACCACTAGGTGGCGCTGTGTCGAAACACAGCAGGTAGTCTCAGTTCATGCTTGTTATAACACACGCCAAGTTTGGTCTCAATATGACAAACCGTTGCCGGGATATAGCCTCACGTGCATGTTTGCGTGCTTTTCGTCAAATTTGTTTACGTGTCATTCGACAACAGTTGGACGAATCAACTTGAATTCCATAACTTTTTGCCAGCATGGTCTGAAGATGATCTGAGCCAATTTTCGTGGAAATCGGACTAACCGTCTAGGACAAGTTCGAAAAAGTAGGTTTTTCGAATAATTGAAAATAGCGAAAAAACTAAACCTTGCGATTTTTGAATTTTAGGGTTCATTCGACTTGGCCTGAGCCAAGGATTCAGAGGAAAAAAGAATTTCCATTTTCTGGCTTACGGTTCAAAAGTTATTAGCATACAAACATTGAAAGTTTGGACAAGTGGTGGCGCTAGAGAGTAGGAGTTAGAGGCTTCAAATTTGCTATAGTTAATGTTGGGACTGTCCTCTATCAGTGTGCCAAATTATACAACTTTCCCGCAAACGGTTCTATGGGCTGCCATAGACTTGCGGCGGAAGAAGAAGAAGAAGAAGAAGAAATATAGCTGCAAGCAGCAATTACGGGGCCAAGCAGTCCAACGGCAAATGTAGGAGCTAAGCATGGCATGAAGCATCACACCAAATACATTAATGAGCAATAACAGCAATTTTGGAATTATTGTAATTGAAATGGCAAAAAAAAAATCATAATACCACCTCTAGTAGCATGATTACTTGGCTTATAAAGTTTGACCAATAGGTGGCACTGTTATGAAATCAATTTGGTGTACTCTGTTTGACTTTTCAATGACACACACAAAGTTTGGTGTTAATATGCCACAGCATTCCAGAGATGCAGCCTCAAGTGTCATTTTGTCATTGTGTTTCAACTTCGTCGCTTTCGTATGCGAAAACGGTTTTGTCTATCGACACAAAATCCATAACTTTGTGTCAACATAGTCTGAAGATCATTTGATTCGAATTTGGTGAAAATCGGACATACGGTTGATGAGGAGTTCGAAAAAGTATGTTTTCAACATAAATCAAAATGGCGGACCGGAAGTTCAGCTTACCGTGGTATATTTGGTATCTATGTTATCGGCATAAGCCAGGGAATATTTTGAGCCCAGTTTCCTTCAAATAGGCTAATGCATTAAAAAGTTATTAGCATTTTAAAAAGTGTAATTACTCATGGTTAATGAATGGTTTATTACTCTTGACCAATAGGTGGCGCTGTTACCAAATTTATGTGGCATGGTCAGTGTGAGGTGGCGATGACACATACAAAGTTTGGTGCAAATATGTCAAAGTGTTGCAGAGATACAGCCTCAAATGCATTTTGGCACCCTTCCAGCAAATTCGTTGATGCGCTAAATGAGAACCGTTACGTATATCGACACAAAATCCATAACTTTTTGCCAGCATGGTCTGAAGATGATTCACGTCAAATTTGGTGAAAATTGGGCTAACGGTCTAGGAGGAGTTCGAAAAAGTAGGTTTTCAACATTAAGCAAAATGGCGGACAGGAAGTAAGGCCAATTTTCACATTATTGGTATCAATACTCTCGGCATGACCCACAGAATATAGCGAGACCATTTTAATTTTAATAGACTAATTTATTCAAAAGTTATTAGCGTTTATGTGATATTTCATTATAACTATTGGCCACAAGGTGGCGCTGCCACCAAACTTTTTGAGTACCTTCAGGGCATGGAGCCAAATATTTTTGTAATTATTTGCGAAACGATACGATGCTGCGTTCAAAAAATACAGCATTTTGAAACATAATTCAAAATGGCCGACGCCTAAAATGGCCGACACAGGAAAATTGGATATCATTCGACTCGACATGACTCACTGAATCTAAAGAGACCAGTTGTGTGATTTTTGGCCAAACCATTCAGTAGTTATAAGCCAAAATATGCATTTTTCATATCTCCTGACCACTAGGTGGCGCTGTGTCGAAACACAGCAGGTAGTCTCAGTTCATGCTTGTTATAACACACGCCAAGTTTGGTCTCAATATGACAAACCGTTGCCGGGATATAGCCTCACGTGCGTGTTTGCGTGCTTTTCGTCAAATTTGTTTACGTGTCATTCGACAACAGTTGGACGAATCAACTTGAATTCCATAACTTTTTGCCATCATGGTCTGAAGATGATCTGAGCCAATTTTCGTGGCAATCGGACTAACCGTCTAGGACGAGTTCGAAAAAGTAGGTTTTTCGAATAATTGAAAATAGCGAAAAAACTAAACCTTGCGATTTTTGAATTTTAGGGTTCATTCGACTTGGCCTGAGCCAAGGATTCAGAGGAAAAAAGAATTTCCATTTTCTGGCTTACGGTTCAAAAGTTATTAGCATACAAACATTGAAAGTTTGGACAAGTGGTGGCGCTAGAGAGTAGGAGTTAGAGGCTTCAAATTTGCTATAGTTAATGTTGGGACTGTCCTCTATCAGTGTGCCAAATTATACAACTTTCCCGCAAACGGTTCTATGGGCTGCCATAGACTTGCGGCGGAAGAAGAAGAAGAAGAATAATAATAATAACGCCAACGAAAACAATAGGTGCCTACGCACCTTCGGTGCTTGGCCCCTAATAATAAATATAGCTGCAAGCAGCAATCACGGGGCCAAGCATTCCAGCGGCAACATCAGGAGCTAAGCATATGTAGCATCAGACCAAATGCAACGAGTAAGAAAAGCAATTATTGGAAGAGTGTAATTGAAACAGCCAGTAAAACTCCAGTAAAATGATGCATTATCATTTTTGGAAAATAGTTGGCGCTGTAATAAAATTGCTTTGTTGTGTTCTGTGGGAGGTGACAATGTTGTGGGCAATTTCTTTCAAAATACTTACAGACCTTTAGGGCAATGAGTCGAACATGCCCACCGAGTTTCGTTCCGATCGACTTCCATTAACCTTGTCAAATAGGTGCTTAAAGTTGTTTGGCCAATGGCGGCCATGTTTTTTAAGATAAGTGAAATTCCTCATAGAGCACTTATGCCACATTGGGCCATACCAATTTTCAAGTTGATTGGATCAGCGGTTGCTTAGTTATAGCCATTTTAGTTTTTTTTTTTTCATCCTGTAGCGCCACCAAGTGGCAGATATGGAAAAAAAAAATAATTTGACTAAAGTTTTTGTTCATGCATATGAGTTCTGAGTTTGGTGAAGATATCTCATTTTGTTCCCGATTTATAGCCTTTTTCATAAAATTGGTCCACGAATTTGAATGTTTTGGGTCACCTGGTTTTTTGTTCAGTCTTGATCAAACCACTGCAGTAATATTCTCAGGACTCTCTAGATCAATAACTTTGAAAAAATATGTTGTATTTTGTCCTTTGGTTAGATAACATTTAAACAGGCCTAAAAAACAAAAGATTTCTGTTGTGAATGGCATTAAACTGCAAAAAAAAAAGGGGTAATATAATCACACATGCATTAGATCTGTATTTTTTCTAAACAATCGTGCAAAATTTAACAGAGATTAGGTAAAAAAGAACACTGTAATATTTATAAAGCTTCAAAACCCAGTGTTGAATAAAAAACTTTGCAATTATAACCACTAGATGTCACCGGAAGACCACTAATGAGCTCACTAAAGACTAAAACATTACAGTTTATGGGCTTGTTGAGGGATTCATCTAGAAAAAATGTATATTACTATTATTTAATATTACTGTTCAAGCATTTCAGATCACATTGAGTCAAAGTTTACCAATTTATTCATACAGATATATCTAATGTTTATAATTATGCCAGATTATGATTGCAATGAAACCTGAAAAATGACATAGAAGCCCATAAAAACAGAAGACTTGCAATAGGTTTTATCACCCATCATTTATTTTAATTATCTATATATATATCAAAATGTGTGCATCTGAGTGTGGGTTTAAGCATGCTTATTGAGTATTAATATAGTAGTTTAAACATTTCATGTTTGTGTGTGTCTGTAATTCTGTTCTATTCTTTTACTGTCAGCCATATCTAGGTTATTTAAAATCAGTGCAGTACTATTATCTAGACTGTGAAATTATACATAAATTGCGTATGCTTCTTTGGAATGAAATTAAGACAACATATAACAGTTATAAAGGTTAAAGAGACAGTGTTGTATGATAAATTGCATTTATGACCACTAGATGTCACTGGAAGACCACTAATGGGCTTTGCAGAGATATAGCCTCAGACTCATTTTGTGAAGATGCCTGACATCTGAAGCAGCGCTGTACAAAAACGGTTTCGTCTATTGACACGAAATCCATAACTTTTTGTCAGCACGGTCTGAAGATGATCTGATTCAATTTTGGTGAAAATCAGACAAACGGTTGAGGATGAGTTAAAAAAAAAAGGTTTTCAACATGAATCAAAATGGCGGACAGGAAGTTTTGCTTAATATGACATAATTGGTATGTATGTTGTCGGCATGTCCCAAGGAACATTTTGAGACATGTTTCATGATAATAGGCTAATGCAATCAAAAGTTATTAGCATTATTGGAAATGTAATAATTAGCGGTTATTGATTGGTTTATTACTCTTGACCAATAGGTGGCGCTGTGACCAAAATGATGTGGCGTGGTCAATGTGATGTGACAATGTCACATATTAAGTTTTGTGTAAATATCTCCAACCTTTGCAGAGATACAGCCTCAGATGCAGTTTGGCATCTTTCCAGCAAATTAGTTGGTACGCTAATTGAAAATGGTTACGTGTATCGACACAAATTCCATAACTTTTTGCCAGCATGGTCTGAAGATGATCCAAATCAAATTTGGTGAAAATCTGAGCAACGGTCTAGGAGGAGTTCGAAAAAGTAGGTTTTCAACATGAATCAAAATGGCAGACAGGAAATTTTGCCAAAATTGACAAATGGGGTATCGGTGTTCTCGGCATGACCCAAGGAATCTATCAACATCAGCTTTGTTACAATAGGCTAATGTATGCAAAAGTTATTAGCATTTTTCGAAAAAATCGTTATAACTATTGAACACAAGGTGGCGCTGCCCCCAATTTTTTTGTGTACATTCAGGGCATGGAGCCGGACATTTTTGTAATTATTTGCGAAACGATACGGAACTTCATTCTTAAGATACAGCAATTTACAACTAAATCCAAAATGGCCGACGCCCAAAATGGCCGAATTGGGAAAATTCGGTATCATTCGACTCGGAATGATGCACTGAATCTAAAGACACCACTTTTGTGATTTTTGGCAAAACCGTTCAGAAGTTATGAGCAAAAACATGCATTTTTCATATCTCCTGACCACTAGGGGGCACAGCGCCGAAACACTGCAGGTAGTCCCAGGGAATGGTTGTTATAAGACCCACCAAGATTGGTCTCAATAGGCCAAACCGTTGCGGAGATATAGCCTCATGTTCACGTTTGCGTGCTTTTCGAAGAATTCGTTCATGAGCTATTCGGAAACGGTTTGAGAAATCAACTTGAATTCCATAACTTTTTGCCAGCATGGTCTGAAGATTATCTGATTCAATTTTCGTGACAATCGGTGCAACGGCCTAGGACGAGTTCGAAAAAGTAGGTTTTACGAACAATTGACGATAGCGAAAAAACTAAACCTTGCGATTTTTGAATTTCGGTGTCCATTTGACTCGGCATGAGCCAAGGAATCACAGGAAAAAAGAATTTTCATTTTGTGGCTTACGGTTCAAGAGTTATTAGCATCAAGTTTTTGAAAGTTTAGACAATTGGTGGCGCTAGAGAGTTTGAGTTAGAGACTTCAAATTTGCTACGGTTAATGTTCAGACAGTCCTCTATTAGTGTGCCAAATTATACAACTTTCCCGCAATCGGTTCTATGGGCTACCATAGACTTGGGGCGGAAGAAGAAGAATAATAATAACGCCAACAAACACAATAGGTGCCTTCGCACCTTCGGTGCTTGGCCCCTAATAACGCCAACGGAAACAATAGGTGCCTACGCACCTTCGGTGCTTGGCCCCTAATAATAATAAAAATCCTAACAATTACAATAGGGTTTCAGCACTGCGTGCTTGAACCCCTAATAATAATTAAAGCTGCAAGCAGCATTTTACCGGGGTTCAAGCATTTAAGGCATCTGAGGTGGTCAGAGCCAACCTGGATGCATGGATGACATTTAAACACATCCAAAATGGAGAACAGGTTAACAGACAGACACACACACTGAAAGTAAATGATTAGACTAATATATGTATACTCTATAAGCATATGCACACACACACACACAAAGACACACATATACATGCACAAACATTTTGTTGCAGATATAGGTATTTGAAATAAGTGATAGGTGACATAAAATTATTGCAAGTCTTCTCTTTTTCAGAGTTTAGATGTCATTTTCAGGTTAAACTGTAAACATAATGTGGCAAAATTGTAAAAACTGATACATCTGTATAAACAAAATGGAAAACATCAAGTCAATGAGATTTAAAATGTTATAACAGTTAATTTATTAATGTTTTGGCAAGAATTCATGAAAACAGTACTGTTTAACTAGCTGAATGAGCCCATTAGTGGTCTTCCGCTGCCATCTAGTGGTTATAAATTGCATTTACTCAAACAACACTGTGTTTTAAAACATAACTGTTATAGTGTTGTAATTTTTTTTTGCCCAATCTCTCTTAAATTTTGCATGCTTGTTTAGAATGAAATCATGCATTATTTTACACAGTTTTGATAATTTGTGGGCTTTCTGTTTGTATAAATAGGCCTTTGTGTACACTATGCAAATAACATATTATAAAATTATTGGTTTATAGTTGCCCAAATGCAATTGTTCAACATGTTTTTGATAATTATTGACCTTCAGAGTCTAGAGAATTGTACTTCAGTGGTTTTATTGATTTTCAGCTTAAACCGTATCACAAGTATGCCAAAGTAACTTTTTAAAATAATCTTGAATATTTAATTAACAGCTTTATTGACAACATTGGTGCCAGAGGCAAAGTTGTTCAGAATGAGGAGATTTATCATATGATATGAAGATTTAGTGTTTTTGAGTGAATATATGAACATTTTCAAACAATTTGAGGCCATTTACCATATAAATCTTGTGTTTTGAGACCTTTTCTACTGTTATAGCGCCACCTATGGTCTGATCTCCATGAAACTTTGCACGCTTGTTAAGAGTCACCTGTTACATGATTTCACTGAGTTTCATAAAGTTTTAAGTTTTCCTTTACGTTTTATAGGCTTTGGGGTATGTTTGGCCACACCCCTTTTTCTAAATTACCCCGTTGCAGCTAACCAAAGGACAAAATTCAACATTTTTTTAATAATTATTGATCTAGAGAGTCCACAGAATATTACTGCAGTGGTTTGGTTCCGATCGTGCAAAAAACCTAGGACTAGTTCGCAAAAGTAGGTTTTTAACATATTTGTGAATAACAATTGAACGATTTGATTGACAGCAATGGTTCTTGAGGCAAAGTTGTGCATTACGAGGAGATCTATCAAATGATATGCATATTGTGTTGATATGTGAAACACCACGTGATTACAGAGCCATAAAACTCGTTAGCGCCAACTAGTGGCCGATTTCTTTCAAAATTCTTACAGACCTTAAGGTTCATGAGTCGAACGTACCCAGCGAGTTTCGTTCCGATCAACATCCGTTAACCCTTTCAAATAGGTGCTTAAATTTGTTTGGCCAATGGCGGCCATGTTTTTGGAGATATGCAAATATCCTCATAGGTACTTGTGCCCCTTCAGACCAAGACACTGCATACCGATTTTCAAGTCGATCGAGCCAACGGTTGCATAGTTATAGCAATTTATGTGTTTTTTCTATCTTATAGCGCCCCCAAGTGGCAGAGATGCGCAATTTTTTTGATTTGACCAAAGATTGAGCTCATACATATGTGTACCGAGTTTGGTGAAGATATCTCATTCTGTTCAAGAGTTATAGTTAAAATAGCATTTGGCTAACGTTAGCATAGACGCTTTTTGGAGTACTGTTTCGCGTAAGAATTGAAATTTCAACTTTTTTTTGATAATTATTGATATTGAGTGTCCAGGGAATATTTATGAAGTGGTTTGGTTCTGATTGGTTGAAAATCCTAGGACTAGTTCGCAAAAGTAGGTTTCGGATATAGCTCGATTTTGCGAGAAAACGGTGCGTCGTAGACCCCAAAAAGGCGCCGTACACTTTTGTTCGGGCTAACCCAAGGATTGCAACAATGCCATGTTTTTGAGTCTACGGCTAACGGTATACGATTTACGGCCAAAAATGTCCAAAATTTTTGCTTTTTGCGCTGTAGCGCCCCCGTTAGGCCGATTGGGTCGAGACTCGGTATCTGACAAGAAGGCCGGACTACTACATTCTGACCAAATTTCAGCTTTCTAGGCCTTACGGTTTGGGCTGCACGAACAGTTTGAGTGGAGAATAATAATAATAATAATAATAATAATAATAATAATAATAATTAAAGCTGCAAGCAGCATTTTACCGGGGTTCAAGCACATTAAGGCCTCTGAGGTGGTCAGAGCCAACCTGGATGTATGGATGACAGTTAAACACATCCAAAATGGAGAACAGGCTAACAGACAGACACGCACACTGAAAGTAAATGATTAGACTAATATATGTATACTCTATAAGCATATGCACACACACACACACACACACACACACACACACACAAAGACACACAAAGATACACATATACATGCACAAACATTTTGTGGCAGATATAGGTATTTGATAAAAAGTGATAGGTGACAATAAGCTTATTGCAAGTCTTCTCTTTTTTTAGAGTTTAGATGTCATTTTCAGATTAAACTGTAATCATAATGTGGCAAAATTGTTAAAACTGATACATCTGTATGAACAAAATGGAAAACATCAATTCAATGAGATACAAAATGTTATAACAGTTAATTTATTAATGTTTTGGCATGAATTCATAAAAACAGTACTAGCTGAAAGAGCCCATTAGTGGTCTTCCGCTGCCATCTAGTGGTTATAAATTGCATTTACTCTAACAACACTGTGTTTTTAAACATAACTGTTAAAGTGTTGTTGTTGGGTTTTTTTGCCCTATCTCTCTTAAATGTTGCATGCTTGTTTAGAATGAAATTATGCATTACTTTACACAGTTTTGATAATTTGTGGGATTTCTGTTTGTATTAATAGGTCTTTGTGCCTCTGGGGTGGTCTCTGCCAACCAGGATGTATGGATGACATTTAAATACATCCAAAAGACAGACACACACACACTGAAATTAAATGATTAAACTAGTTTTTAAGAGTTTAGATGTCATTCAGGTTTCACTGTAATCACAATGTGGCAAAATTGTAAAAAATGATGTGTCTGTATGAACAAAATGGAAAACATTGATTCAATAAGATGTAACATGTTATAACAGTTAATTTATTAATGTTTTGGCATGAATTCATGAATCCTTTCTACAGTACTGTTCATTTTAACTGAATGAGCCCATTAGTGGTCTTCCGCTGCCATCTAGTGGTTATAAATTGCATTTACTGAAACAACACTGTGTTTCTAAACATAACTGTTATAGTGTTGTTATTTTTTTTATTTTTGCCCAATCTCTCTTAAATTTTGCATGCTTGTTTAGAATGAAATCATGCATTATTTTACACAGTTTTGATCATTTGTGGGATTTCTGTTTGTATTAATAGGCCTTTGTGTACACTATGCAAATAACATAATATAAAATTACTGGTTTATAGTTGTCTAAATGCAATTGTTCAACATGTTTTTGATAATTATTGACCTTCAGAGTCTAGAGAATTGTACTTCAGTGGTTTTATTGATTTTCATCTTATACCCGATCACTAGTTTGCCAAAGTACCTTTTTAAAATAATCTTGAATGTTTAATTAACAGCTTTATTGACAACGTTGGTCCCAGAGGCAAAGTTGTTCAGAATGAGGATATTTATCAAATGATATAAAGATATAGTGTTTTTGAGTGAATATATGAGCATTTACAAACAATTTGAGGCCATTTACCATATAAATCTTGTGTTTTGAGACCTTTTCTACTGTTATAGCGCCACCTATGGTCTGATCTCCATGAAACTTTGCATGCTTGTTAAGAGTCACAAGATAGATGATTTCACCGAGTTTCATAAAGTTTTGAGTTTTCGTTAAGGTTTTATAGGCTTTGGGGTATGTTTGGCCACACCCCTTTTTCTAAATTACCCCTTTACAGCTGACCAAAGGACAAAATTCAACATTTTTTTAATAATTATTGATCTAGAGAGTCCACAGAATATTACTGCAGTGGTTTGGTTCCGATCGGACAAAAAACCTAGGACTAGTTCGCAAAAGTAGGTTTTTAACATATTTGTGAATAACAATTGAATGATTTGATTGACAGCAATGGTTCTTGAGGCAAAGTTGTGCATTATGAGGAGATCTATCAAATGATATGCATATTGTGTTGATATGTGAAACACCACGTGATTACAGAGCCATAAAACTCGTTAGCGCCAACTAGTGGCCGATTTCTTTCAAAATTCTTACAGACCTTAAGGTTCATGAGTCGAACGTACCCAGTGAGTTTCGTTCCGATCAACATCCGTTAACCCTTTCAAATAGGTGCTTAAAATTGTTTGACCAATGGCGGCCATGTTTTTTTGAGATATGCAAATGTCCTCACAGGTACTTGTGCCCCTTCAGACCAAGACATTGCATACCAATTTTCAAGTCGATCGAGCCAACGGTTGCCTAGTTATAGCCATTTATGTTTTTTTTCTATCTTATAGCGCCCCCAAGTGGCAGAGATGCGCAATTTTTTTTATTTGACCAAAGATTGAGCTCATACATATGTATACCGAGTTTGGTGAAGATATCTCATTCCGTTCAAGAGTTATAGTTAAAATAGCATTTGGCTAACGTTAGCATAGACGCTTTTTGGTGTACTGTTTCGCGTATGAATTGAAATTTCAACTTTTTTTTGATAATTATTGATATTGAGTGTCCAGGGAATATTTATGAAGTGGTTTGGTTCTGATTGGTTGAAAATCCTAGGACTAGTTCGCAAAAGTAGGTTTTGGATATAGCTCGATTTTGCGAGAAAACGGTGCGTCGTAGACCCCAAAAAGGCGCCGTGCACTTTTGTTCGGGCTAACCCAAGGATTGCAACAATGCCATGTTTTTGAGTCTACGGCTAACGGTATACGATTTACGGCCAAAAATGTCCAAAATTTTTGTTTTTTGCGCTGTAGCGCCCCCGTTAGGCCGATTGGGCTGAGACTTTGATAAGTTCTCCCCAAATTGAGCTCTACGATCTGTCCAAATTTCAGCTCTCTAGGCCTTACGGTTTGGGCTGCACGTTCAGTTCTAGGGCAGAAGAATAATAATAATAATAATAATAATAAAAATCCTAACAATTACAATAGGGTTTCAGCACTGCGTGCTTGAACCCCTAATAATAAAAATCCTAACAAATACAATAGGGTTTCAGCACTGCGTGCTTGAACCCCTAAAAATCCTAACAAATACAATAGGGTTTCAGCACTGCGTGCTTGAACCCCTAATTAAAGCTGCAAGCAGCATTTTACCGGGGTTCAAGCACATTAAGGCCTCTGAGGTGGTCAGAGCCAACCTGGATGCATGGATGACAGTTAAACACATCCAAAATGGAGAACAGGCTAACAGACAGACACACACACTGAAAGTAAATGATTAGACTAATATATGTATACTCTATAAGCATATGCACACACACACACACACACACATTTTGTTGCAGATATAGGTATTTGAAATAAGTTATTGGTGGCAGTAAACTTATTGCAAGTCTGCTCTTTTTTAGAGTTTAGATGTCATTTTCAGGTTAAACTGTAATCATAATGTGGCAAAATTGTTAAAACTGATACATCTGTATGAACAAAATGGAAAACATCTATTCAATGAGATTTAAAATGTTATAACAGTTAATTTATTAATGTTTTGGCATGAATTCATAAAAACAGTACTAGCTGAATGAGCCAATTAGTGGTCTTCTGCTGCCATCTAGTGGTTATAAATTGCATTTACTCAAACAACACTGTGTTTTTAAACATAACTGTTATAGTGTTGTTATTTTTTTTTTGCCCAATCTCTCTTAAATTTTGCATGCTTGTTTAGAATGAAATTATGCATTATTTTACACAGTTTTGATAATTTGTGGGCTTTCTGATTGTATTAATAGGCCTTTGTGTGGACTATGAAAAGAACATATTATAAAATGACTGGTTTATAGTTGCCCAAATGCAATTGTTCAACATGTTTTTGATAATTATTGACCTTCAGAGTCTAGAGAATTGTACTTCAGTGGTTTTATTGATTTTCATCTTAAACTGTATCACAAGTATGCCAAAGTAACTTTTTTAAATAATCTTGAATATTTAATTAACAGCTTTATTGACAACATTGGTCCCAGAGGCAAAGTTGTTCAGAATGAGGAGATCTATCATATGATATGAAGATTTAGTGTTTTTGAGTGAATATATGAGCATTTTCAAACAATTTGAGGCCATTTACCATCTAAATCTTGTGTTTTGAGACCTTTTCTACTGTTATAGCGCCACCTATGGTCTGATCTCCATGAAACTTTGCATGCTTGTTAAGAGTCACCTGTTATATGATTTTACGTAGTTTCATAAAATTTTTAGTTTTCGTTTAGGTTTTATAGGCTTTGGGGTATGTTTGGCCACACCCCTTTTTCTAAATTACCCCTTTACAGCTAACCAAAGGACAAAATTCAACATTTTTTTGATAATTATTGATCTAGAGAGTCTACAGAATATTACTGCAGTGGTTTGGTTCCGACTGGGCAAAAAACCTAGGACTAGTTTGCAAAAGTTGGTTTTAAACATATTTGTGAATAACAATTGAACGATTTGATTGACAGCAATGGTTCTTGAGGCAAAGTTGTGCATTATGAGGAGATCTATCAAATGATATGCATATTTCGTTGATATGTGAAACACCACGTGATTACAGAGCCATAAAACTCGTTAGCGCCAACTAGTGGCCGATTTCTTTCAAAATTCTTACAGACCTTAAGGTTCATGAGTTGAACGTACCCAGCGAGTTTCGTTCCGATCAACATCCGTTAACCCTTTCAAATAGGTGCTTAAAATTGTTTGGCCAATGGCGGCCATGTTTTTTTGAGATATGCAAATGTCCTCATAGGTACTTGTGCCCCTTCAGACCAAGACACTGCATACCAATTTTCAAGTCGATCGAGCCAACGGTTGCCTAGTTATAGCCATTTATGTGTTTTTTCGATCTTATACCGCCCCCAAGTGGCAGAGATGCGCAATTTTTTTTTGTTTGACCAAAGATTGAGCTCATACATATGCGTACCAAGTTTGGTGAAGATATCTCATTCCGTTCAAGAGTTATAGATAAAATAGCATTTGGCTAACGTTAGCATAGACGCTTTTTGGTGTACTGTTTCGCGTAAGAATTGAAATTTCAACTTTTTTTTGATAATTATTGATATTGAGTGTCCAGGGAATATTTCTGAAGTGGTTTGATTCCGATTGGTTAAAAATCCTAAGACTAGTTCGCAAAAGTAGGTTTCGGATATAGCTCGATTTTGCGAGAAAACGGTGCGTCGTAGAGCAAAAAATGCAGTTGTGCACTTTTGTTCGGGCTAACCCAAGGATTGCAACGATGCCTTGTTTTTGAGTCTACGGCTAACGGTTTACGATCTGCGGCCAAAAATGTCCAAAATTTTAGTTTTTTGCGCTGTAGCGCCCCCGTTAGGCCGATTGGGCTAAGACTTTGATAAGTTCTCCCCAAAATGAGCTCTACGATCTGTCCAAATTTCAGCTCTCTAGGCCTTACGGTTTGGGCTGCACGTTCAGTTCTAGGGCGGAAGAATAATAATAATAATAAAAATCCTAACAATTACAAGAGGGTTTCAGCACTGCGTGCTTGAACCCCTAATAATAATAATAAAATCCTAACAATTACAATAGGGTTTCAGCACTGCGTGCTTGAACCCCTAATAATTAAAGCTGCAAGCAGCATTTACCGGGGTTCAAGCACATTAAGGCCTCTGAGGTGGTCTGAGCCAACCTGGATGTTTGGATGACTGTTAAACACATCCAAAATGGAGAACAGGCTAACAGACAGACACACACACTGAAAGTAAATGATTAGACTAATATATGTATACTCTATAAGCATATGCACACACACACACACACACAGAAAGACACACATATACATGCACAAACATTTTGTTGCAGATATAGGTATTTGAAATAAGTGATAGGTGACAATAAACTTATTGCACACACACTGAAAGTAAATGATTAGACTAATATATTAATTCTCTATAGGCATGTGCACACACACACACACACACACACACACACGCACACAAAGACAAAGACACACGTATACACGCACACACATTTTGTTGCAGATATAGGTATTTGAAATAAGTTATAGGTGACAATAAACTTATTGCAAGTCTTCTCTTTTTAAGAGTTTAGATGTCATTTTCAGGTTAAACTGTAATCATAATGTGGCAAAATTGTAAAAACTGATATATCAGTATGAACAAAATGGAAAACATTGACTCAATGAGATTTAAAATGTTACAACAGTTAATTTTTTAATGTTTTGGCATGAATTCATGAATCCTTTCAACAGTACTGTTCAACTTAACTGAATGAGCCCATTAGTGGTCTTCCGCTGCCCATCTAGTGGTTATAAATTGCATTTACTCAAGCAACACTGTGATTTTAAAAATAACTGTTAGTGTTCTTTTTTTTGCCCAATCTCTCTTAAATTTTGCATGCTTGTTTAGAATGAAATTATGCATTGTTTTACACAGTTTGATAATGTGTGGGCTTTCTGTTTGTATTAATAGGCCTTTGTGTACACTATGAAAAGAACATATTATAAAATTACTGGTTTATAGTTGTCCAAATGCAATTGTTCAACATGTTTTTGATAATTATTGACC
>NW_020527351.1:0-33723 GCF_003368295.1 Carassius auratus | reverse complement strand
ATTTTTAAATCGGTTAAAATACAAATAATACTTAGATTTTAATTCACACTGACAAGCTAAACCAACATATAGATTATTACCAGGTCAGGCTCATTAATAATTGATGTGTGGTCAGTGATACGGAGAAACACGAGAGATGAATCACGCTCTGAGCAGGAGCGTGTGGAATGATGAGCTCAGAAAAAACGAGTTTATTCTTGTTTTATAGCTTTTAAAATTAAAATATTAAAGCGATATTACACAATACACCAATTAGAACACACCAGGAGCTAAATTCGGATGTTTTGAACTGTTTGTGTGAAAATGAAATATTCACGGCTGCCTATCTGAAATCACTGCCTCCGATCAGCGCGCACAGTGTCACAAGTTCAAAACAAACGAATTTATTCTTGTTTAAGAGCTTTTCAAATAAATTATTGCATAAATGCACACAATACACCCATTATTAACACAACACGAGCTAAATGCAGGTGTTTGGGACCCGTTTAAGTGTGCAAGACTATTTGAAAGCAGCGACTGGCAGAATAACATTATATCTCTCGAGCTGCAGGATTCTGCCTTTCGTCGTAAGAACGAACACATCACGGACAAGATTATTTCAAAATCATTAATAGCTTGGCTAATATAAACGAAAACAGCCACGTAGACATTAAACTGTTGAGAAATAAATCTGAAGTGGATCTACTGGATTTGAATATTAAGTGACCGCATATACCAGCTGCTTCTGTCTTCAATTTTAATCTACATATAAAAAAGGAAACTCATTCATCTTGGCGGCTTTTTTAATGTGTGTATGTATTTATTTATTATTTTGCTCTAACAAGAATTAATCTATATTTAATTAAATTCAATTACATTTTATTTTACATTTGATTTGTCCATTTCTGCATCTAAACGCCTAAAAACCTAAAACATGCTCTATTATAC
Source organism: Carassius auratus (assembly GCF_003368295.1). Lineage (NCBI taxonomy): Eukaryota > Metazoa > Chordata > Actinopteri > Cypriniformes > Cyprinidae > Carassius > Carassius auratus. The sequence goes on along the minus strand of NW_020527351.1, from coordinate 32,796 downwards.
TATTGTTAGCAATTTCTTTATCGTCCAATTTATCTGGTGTACACACTTTTATTTTCATAATAAACTTGTTTCTTAGATTATACACAGTTACAGTGGTCTATAATAAATATTAACAGGTTTTATTCAAGCTGTTTAGAATGATTGCAGTAGGCTAATTTGTTTTTATGTAAATCCCAAAAAATAAATTAAATAAATAAAAAACATTGGAAAACAATAACTGTTGTACTTTTTTATACATTTTTTATAATTTCATAGTTTATGCATTATAGTTATAAAAACAAATAAATTTAGCCACTCACATAGAAATCTTAGGCTTATCCTTTCTGACAGTTTTAGGTTTTTTTTAAAAATGCAATCAGAACTTTCACAAATGCTTGTAGGTCAATAAAATCATTACAAAACACTTACAAATCATTTAAGGATTTGATAACACTGTAAAATAATGTCTAATTTGTTAAGATTAGCAAATGCATTAATAACACTTTATAATAACTGCACTCATTAGTAAATAGTCAGTTCATGCTTTATAAAGCCTTGTCCCAATATTAATAGTCATTAGTAAGCAGTTTATAAATACAGCTATAAATAGCTTGTTCTTGGTTTATAAGCACATTTATTAAAAAGGAGAGTAAAGGGTCAGTTATCTTCCTATGAAAAATAAAAAAATTAAAATAAACAAACAACAACACAGATTGATACAGAACTCAGAAATGTTATTGTGGATTTATGATAAACTCAGCCTGTAAATGAATTCATTCTCCTCCAAGAAGACACAAGTAGTTCACACCAAACTGTTTTAACATGAAGCCATATACTGAAGATGTTAAATTGCGAATGGGTTTAGGATACCTTAAATGGTGTGGCCATAGCGATTTATTAAAGTAACATAAAACAATACAATAGTTATTTTATTATATCTTTAAAATTTTTAATTACAACTCTTCATAATTTTTTATTTACGTAGAAGTCATCATTTGAAGGAAGCACAGTAAGTTTCATAGCTTTATCATTTTCAAGAGCCAGCATAAAATTAAAACTATCATAACATATAAATCAAGCTTGCAATTCTTAGTACCAATAATGGCCACCGGATGGAGCTATAGGATTACTTTTAAATAATTATTGTAGAAACAAGTATGATTTAAATCATTTATAGAAATCTTTCAAAGAAAAATAATATGTATTTTACGTATTTTACTGATAAAATAACCCTCACATAATTAGAATAACAAGCTGAAGTATTGTGAACTGTATATTAAGAATAATTCTTTATAGGCTTTATGGACAGATACGTTTTGAGTGACTCTTGAAGGTTCAGCACCACATCCTCTTTTACCACTGTTTAAAGAATTTATCTTACAGAACAGGTGCGAATTAATTTTGAATAGCTTGAATGGTTTTGTCATGGTGATTTTTTGAAATAACAGTAAAAAAGTAACCAGTAAATGTCTTTTATTTTTTTTAAGTGCAGCTTCTAAACACTTCAAAAAATATACACATAGAAGACAAGTCATTCTGAGGAAATATGCATAGTTTCATGACTATACAACACTATATGGATGATAGAAAATTTAAAAACTATCATACATCTGATGTCACTCTGTCCCTCTGTCACTGTGGGTAATGTGTGTGTGTGTGTGTGTGTGTGTGTGTGTGTGTGTGTGTGTGTGTGTGTGTGTGTGAATTAGGTGTGAAACTATCAGGGAGCATTTAGTCTCCAGTGCCAACATTTTACAGAACTGCCACTTTCCTGGAGTCTCAGAATTACAATGTGTCAGGTTCTGAGAGATCTAAGATTCCAAAAAATGATTTAATTAGAATACCATGAAGTATTGTGAAATACTATATATTAAGACTTTATATATATGCTTTATGAACAGATTAGAGTGACTCGTGAAGGACCAGCACCACCTCCTCTTGTCAGATGGTTTGAGGAATATATTTTCCTGAATCCGGAATTAAGATTTAGGAGCTCATTTTTATTCCACCTCCTTTCCTGAAAGTCTGTCTTGCAAAATTGACTAAAAATTAATCTTCACATTAATTCCTAATTATTTTGCAATTCTTTTTGTCAGTTCTTCTTAACCTGTTTTTTTCTTCTTCTTTTCTGACCTCATGACCCTGTCAGCATTTTTGTACAATGGTCAAGTCTTAATTTATCCATTTCTGTATTGCATTTGTGTTTGATATTTCTCATGGGTATTTCATAATTTTCGACTTTGAGTTAAAACAGTTTGAGTTAAAACTCTTTTTTAGCGCATTTCATCTGTAAAAGAAAACATGCCTAATAATTCTGCACACATGAATATAAGGAGTTTTTCTCTTCCAGCTTTCCTGGACTATTGTAACGGTTTGCTCGTAGTGAGGCGTTGAATTTATGGCGAGAATTGAGAAACAGGAAGTGTCTAATACCATCCACATACATTTCCTAATTGTTATAAAACTTCATCAGATTATTCATTGTATGATGTCGATCGCATATATGTGACTATTAGGAGTCAAAGTTATAGCGCCACCAACTGGCAGCAGGAAGTGTGTCATTTTCAAAATGCTTTGAATTCAGCATCTTATTTTTACTCGATTTGCTTCAAACTTCATCAGAATAATGTTAAACACAGTCGATATAAATCTGCTGGGGGGATATTGATATCTAAAAATATTGTTGCCGTGGCAACATGTCAAACTGGAATACTTCTCAGGTGATTTTGAGGCATATAACATGCTTAGAATTTCATCAAACTCAGAACACATATCAGTATTAGTGACAGCTAGACACTGGCAAAAGTTCATAAGAGGGCGTGGAAGAGGCACTCTATAGCGCCACCTTTTGTCAATATATTAAGACTTTATATATAGGCTTTATGAACAGATTAGAGTGACTTGTGAAGGACCAGCACCACCTCCTCTTGTCCGATGGTTTGAGGAATATATCTTCCAGAATCCGGGATTAAGATTTAGGAGCTCATTTTTATTCCACCTCCTTTCCTGAAAGTCTGTCTTGCAGAATTGACTAAAAATTAATCTTCACATTAATTCCTTATTATTTTGCAATTCTTTTTGTCAGTTCTTCTTGACCTGTTTTTTTCTTCTTCTTTTCTGACCTCATGACCCAGTCAGCATTTTTTGTACAATGGTCAAGTCTTAACTTATCCATTTCTGTATTGCATTTGTGTTTGATATTTATCATGGGTATTTCATAATTTTCGACTTTGCAGTTTGAGTTAAAACTCTTTTTTAGCGCATTTCATCTGTAAAAGAAAACTAATAATTCTCAGCCTAATAATTCTGCACACATGAATATAAGGAGTTTTTCTCTTCCAGCTTTCCTTGACTATTGTATAGCACTCATAAATGATTAAATGAAAAATAATGGTAGTTATTAAGATTGATATGGTTTGGAATTGGTCAAATGTGCTTGGAAAAAAAATCACAATAAAACAATGTTTTAATGTTTAATTTTGGAAAATGAACTGACATGAATGAATGTTATATAAATATTGTTCATATTAACATAATGTTTAGAAATGAAATCTTATTGTAAAGTGTTACTAAAGTTAAATATATATTGTTCTGTGAATGGGATTTTAAAGTCTAGATGATTCGGATTAACCCTTTATCTGGCGTATCCTTTAAAACCTCACTGCCAGAGGGATATTGTGAATGCATGTGCCCGCTGGGCACAGTTTACCTGATGCCACCGGGGGTGGCGATGGCATTGGTGGCTTGAGCCCGCCATCGCTGCTTGCAGCTATATTATTATTATTATTATTATTATTCTCTAAGATGAATCGCATTTTTGAGGGCCTAAACATGCTCGAAAAGTCATGAAAGTTTGCACACACCTCAGAACTGGCGAAAATTTACGTCTGATATGGGTTTCAGAAGTGGGTGTGGCAAAATGGCTCAACAGCGCCACCTATACACGTTCAACGGTGTGCGCCTCGAGCTACGTTTCATGTACATGTATGAAAATCGGTATACACATGTAACTCTCCAATACCTACAAAAAAAGTCTCTTGGAGAAAAATCTGAAACCCAACAGGAAGTCGGTTATTTATAATATTATGAGCAAATTTTGTGTCATTTTTGTCAATTCCATGCGTTGTATTTTAACGAACTCCTCCTAGAGATTAATTCAGATCAACACCAAATTTGGTATGCCTAATCTAAAGGCCTTTGCGATGTTAAATTGCGAAGCTTTTGAGTTTTCGTTGAAGGGCCTGTGTGTGGCGGCCTGGTGAATTTCGATGATTCGCCATGAAACAGGAAGTTGCTATAACTCAGACATACAATGACCAATCTGCCCCAAACTTCACATGTTTGATGAGACTCCTGTCCTGAACGGTTTGACATGACCATATTCAGTTATAGTCATAGCGCCACCTATTGGCAACAGGAAGTGACATATTTTACGCTGCGACAAACTACTCCTAGAAATTTTTGACATCAATGTCTTTTTTGTCGTCAGTCTAATCTAAAGGCCTGTACGATGTTAAATTGAGAAGATCTTGAGTTTTCGTTAAAGGGCGTGTCCATGGCGCCATGTCAAAGTTCGATGTCTCGCCATGGGAGTAGAAGTTGTTGTAACTCAGTCATAAAATATCAGATCTTGCCCAAACTTCAAATGTTTGATAAGAGTACTGACCTGAACACATCTGGAGGCTAATATTCCATTGGGTGTGGCAAAATGGCTCGATAGCGCCACCTATACATTTTTAATGGAGTGCGCCTCGAGCTACATGTCATCTACATGTACGAAAATCGGTAAACATATGTAACACACCAATAGCTACAAAAAAGTCTCTTGGTACGAAACCCGAATCCCAACAGGAAGTCGGTTATTTTTAATTTTCCCTGCAAAATTGGTGTTGTTTTTGTCATTTTCAGGGGTTGTATTTTAACGAACTCCTCCTAGAGATTTATTCAGATCAACACCAAACTTGGTCAGTGTAATCTAAAGCCCTTTGCCATGTTAAATTGCGAAGGAATTGAGGTTTCGTTAAAGGGCGTGTCCATGGCGGCCTGACAAATTTCGATGATTCGCCATGAAAAATGATGGTGCTATAACTCACACATACAATGTCCAATCCGCCCCAAACTTCAAATTTTTGATAAGACTCTACACCTGAACAGATCTACATGCCAATATTCAGTTATAGTCATAGCGCCACCTATTGGCAACTGGAAGTGACATATTTTACACTGTGACAAACTACTCCTAGAAATTTTATGACATCAATGTCTTTTTTGTGGTCAGTCTAATCTAAAGACCTGTGTGATGTTTAGTTGTGAAGATCTTGAGTTTTTGTTAAAAGGCATGTCCATGTCGCCATGACGAAGTTCGATGTCTCGCCATGGGAATAAAAGATGTTATAACTCAGGCATAAAATGTCCGATCTTGCCCAAACTTCACATGTGTGATAAGGGTCCTGGCTTGAACACATCTGAAGGCCAATATTCCATTATAACGATAGCGCCACCTGCTGGCAAAAGGAAGATTGGCACACATATGGAATAAACTTTGATATATTGCACTTATATTTATGAGTTTAAATGCATATTTCTCAACATTCGCCTTTTTACTAAAGCCACACGATGGCGGTGAGCCCGGGTGCGAGGGCCCGTTCATCGCTGCTTGCAGCTTTAATTAGGGCCCGAGCACCGAGGTGCGAGGACCCTCTTGTATCTGCTTTGTTTTTAGGGCCCGAGCACCGATGGTGTGAGGACCCTCTTGTATCTGCTTTGTTTATTATTATTATTATTATTAGGGCCCGAGCACCGATGGTGTGAGGACCCTCTTGGAATTGCTCCGTTTATTATTATTATTATTATTATTCTTCTTCTCTAAGATGAATCGCATTTTTGAGGGCCTAAACATGCTCGAAAAGTCATGAAACTTTGCACACACCTCAGAACTGGCGAAAATTTACGTCTGATATGGGTTTCAGAAGTGGGTGTGGCAAAATGGCTCGACAGCGCCACCTATACACGTTCAACGGTGTGCGCCTCGAGCTACGTTTCATGTACATGTATGAAAATCGGTATACACATGTAACTCTCCAATACCTACAAAAAAGTCTCTTGGAGCAAAATCCGAAACCCAACAGGAAGTCGGTTATTTCTAATATTATGAGCAAATTTTGTGTCATTTTTGTCAATTCCATGCGTTGTATTTTAACGAACTCCTCCTAGAGATTAATTCAGATCAACACCAAAATTGGTATGCCTAATCTAAAGGCCTTTGCGATGTTAAATTGCGAAGCTTTTGAGTTTTCGTTGAAGGGCCTGTGTGTGGCGGCCTGGCGAATTTCGATGATTCGCAATGAAACAGGAAGTTACTATAACTCAGACATACAATGACCAATCTGCCCCAAACTTCACATGTTTGATGAGACTCCTGTCCTGAACGGTTTGACATGACCATATTCAGTTATAGTCATAGCGCCACCTATTGGCAACAGGAAGTGACATATTTTACGCTGCGACAAACTACTCCTAGAAATTTTTGACATCAATGTCTTTTTTGTCGTCAGTCTAATCTAACGGCCTGTACGATGTTAAATTGAGAAGATCTTGAGTTTTCGTTAGAGGGCGTGTCCATGGCGCCATGTCAAAGTTCGATGTCTCGCCATGGGAGTAGAAGTTGTTGTAACTCAGTCATAAAATATCAGATCTTGCCCAAACTTCAAATGTTTGATAAGAGTACTGACCTGAACACATCTGGAGGCTAAAATTCCATTGGGTGTGGCAAAATGGCTCGATAGCGCCACCTATACATTTTCAATGGAGTGCGCCTCGAGCTACATGTCATATACATGTACGAAAATCGGTAAACATATGTAACACACCAATAGCTACAAAAAAGTCTCTTGGTACGAAACCCGAATCCCAACAGGAAGTCGGTTATTTTTAATTTTCCCTGCAAAATTGGTGTTGTTTTTGTCATTTTCAGGGGTTGTATTTTAACGAACTCCTCCTAGAGATTTATTCAGATCAACACCAAACTTGGTCAGTGTAATCTAAAGCCCTTTGCCATGTTAAATTGCGAAGGAATTGAGGTTTCGTTAAAGGGAGTGTCCATGGCGGCCTGACAAATTTCGATGATTCGCCATGAAAAATGATGGTGCTATAACTCACACATACAATGTCCAATCCGCCCCAAACTTCACATTTTTGATAAGACTCTACACCTGAACAGATCTACATGCCAATATTCAGTTATAGTCATAGCGCCACCTATTGGCAACTGGAAGTGACATATTTTACACTGTGACAAACTACTCCTAGAAATTTTATGACATCAATGTCTTTTTTGTGGTCAGTCTAATCTAAAGACCTGTGTGATGTTTAGTTGTGAAGATCTTGAGTTTTTGTTAAAAGGTGTGTCCATGTCGCCATGACGAAGTTTGATGTCTCGCCATGGGAATAAAAGATGTTATAACTCAGGCATAAAATGTCCGATCTTGCCCAAACTTCACATGTGTGATAAGGGTCCTGGCCTGAACACATCTGAAGGCCAATATTCCATTATAACGATAGCGCCACCTGCTGGCAAAAGGAAGATTGGCACACATATGGAATAAACTTTGATATATTGCACTTATATTTATGAGTTTAAATGCATATTTCTTAACGTTCACCTTTTTAGTAAAGCCACACGATGGCGGTGAGCCCGGGTGCGAGGGCCCGTTCATCGCTGCTTGCAGCTTTAATTAGGGCCCGAGCACCGATGGTGTGAGGACCCTATTGTATCTGCTCTGTTTATTATTATTATTCTTATTCTTCCGCTTCTCCAAAATGAATCGCATTTTTGAGGGCTTAAACATGCTCAAAAAGTCATGAAACTTTGCACACGCGTAAAACCAGGTGAAAATTTTCGTCTGATATAGGATTCAGAAGAGGGTGTGGCAAAATGGCTCGACAGCGCCACCTATACGAAGAAAATCAACAGCCTTCGAGCTATGTTTCACGTACATGCACAAAAATTGGCACACATATGTAACACACCAATACCTACAAAAAAGACTCTTGGAGCAAAATTCTAAAACCAACAGGAAGTTGGTTATTTGTAATATTATGAGCAAATTTTGTGTAATTTTGGTCATGTCCATATGTTGTATTTTAACGAACTCCTCCTAGAGATTTATTCAAATCAACACCAAATTTGGTATGCCTAATCTAAAGGCCTTTGCGATGTTAAATTGCGAAGATCTTGAGTTTTCGTTGAAGGGCGTGTCCGTGGCGGCCTGGCGAATTTCGATGATTCGCCATGAAAAATGAAGTTGCTATAACTCAGACATACAATTTCCAATCTGCCCCAAACTTCACATGTTTGATGAGACTCCGAACCTGAACAGATTGACATGCCCATATTCAGTTATAGTCATAGCGCCACCTATTGGCAACAGGAAGTGACATATTTTACGCTGTGACGAACTACTCCTAGAAATTTTATGACATTAATGTCTTTTTTGTGGTCAGTCTAATCTAAAGGCCTGTGTGATGTTCAGTTGTGAAGATCTTGAGTTTTCGTTAAAAGGCGTGTTCATGGCGCCACGACGAAGTTCGATGTCTCGTCATGGGAATAAAAGATGTTATAACTCAGGCATAAAATGTTCGATCTTCCCCAAACTTCACATGTGTGATAAGAGTCCTGGCCTGAACAGATCTGAAGGCCAATATTCCACCGGGTGTGGCAGAATGGCTCTATAGCGCCACCTATACAATTTCAACAGAGTGCGCCTCGAGCTATGTTTCACGTACATGTACAAAAACTGGTACACACATGTAACTCACCAATATCTACAAAAAAGTCTCTAGGTACGAAATCCGGATCCCAACAGGAAGTCGATTATTTAGAATTTTCCCTTCAAAATTGGTGTTGTTTTTGCCATTTTCAGGGGTTGTACTTTAACGAACTCCTCCTAGAGATTTATTCAGATCAATACCAAACTTGGTCAGTGTAATCTAAAGCCCTTTGCGATGTTAAATTGCGAAGGACTTGAGGTTTCGTTAAAGGGCGTGTCCACGGCGGCCTCACAAATTTCGATGATTCGCCATGAAAAATGATGGTGCTATAACTCAGACATACAATGTCCAATCTGCCCCAAACTTCACATGTTTGATAAGACTCTTGACCTGAACAGATCTACATGCCAATATTCAGTTATAGTCATAGCGCCACCTATTGGCAACAGGAAGTGACATATTTTACACTGTGACAAACTACTCCTAGAAATTTTATGACATCAATGTCTTTTTTGTGGTCAGTCTAATCTAAAGACCTGTGTGATGTTTAGTTGTGAAGATCTTGAGTTTTTGTTAAAAGGCGTGTCCATGGCGCCATGACGAATTTCGATGTCTCGCCATGGGAATAAAAGATGTTATAACTCAGGCATAAAATGTCCGATCTTGCCCAAACTTCACATGTGTGATAAGGGTCCTGGCTTGAACACATCTGAAAGCCTATATTCCATTATAATGATAGCGCCACCTACTGGCAACAGGAAGATTGGCACACATATGGAATAAACTTTGATATATTGCACTTATATTTATGAGTTTAAATGCATATTTCTCAACGTTCACCTTTTTACTAAAGCCACACGATGGCGGTGAGCCCGGGTGCGAGGGCCCGTTCATCGCTGCTTGCAGCTTTAATTATTATTATTATTATTATTCTTCTTCTTCTTCTCCCGAATGAATCGCATTTTTGAGGGCTTTAACATGCTCAAAAAGTCATGAAACTTTGCACACGCGTCAAACCTGGTGAAAATTTTCGTCTGATATAGGATTCAGAAGAGGGTGTGGCAAAATGGCTCGACAGCGCCACCTATACCAAGAAAATCAACAGCCTTCCAGCTATGTTTCACGTACATGCACGAAAATTGGCACACATATGTAACACACCAATACCTACAAAAAAGACTCTTGGAGCGAAATTCTAAACCCAACAGGAAGTCGGTTATTTTTAATATTATGAGCATATTTTGTGTAATTTTGGTCATTTCCATGTGTTGTATTTTAACGAACTCCTCCTAGAGATTTCTTCAAATCAACACCAAATTTGGTATGCCTAATGTAAAGGCCTTTGCGATGTTAAATTGCGAAGATCTTGAGTTTTCGTTGAAGGGCGTGTCCGTGGCGGCCTGGCGAATTTCGATGATTCGCCATGAAAAATGAAGTTGCTATAACTCACACATACAATGTCCAATCTGCCCCAAACTTCACATGTTTGATGAGATTCCGAACCTGAACAGATTGACATGCCCATATTCAGTTATAGTCATAGCGCCACCTATTGGCAACAGGAAGTGACATATTTTACGCTGCGACGAACTACTCCTAGAAATTTTATGACATCAGTGTCTTTTTTGTGGTCAGTCTAATCTAAAGGCCTGTGCGATGTTCAGTTGTGAAGATTTTGAGTTTTCGTTAAAAGGCTTGTTCATGGCGCCGCGACGAATTTCGATGTCTCGCCATGGGAATAAAAGATGTTATAACTCAGGCATAAAATGTCCGATCTTCCCCAAACTTCACATATGTGATAAGAGTCCTGACCTGAACAGATCTGCAGGCCAATATTCCACCGGGTGTGGCAGAATGGCTCTATAGCGCCACCTATACACTTTCAACGGAGTGCGCCTCGAGCTATGTTTCACGTACATGTACAAAAATTGGTACACACATGTAACGCACCAATACCTACAAAAAAGTCTCTTGGTACGAAATCCGGATCCCAACAGGAAGTCGGTTATTTTGAATTTTCCCTTCAAAATTGGCATTGTTTTTGCCATTTTCAGGGGTTGTACTTTAACGAACTCCTCCTAGAGATTTATTCAGATCAACACCAAACTTGGTCAGTGTAATCTAAAGCCCTTTGCGATAATAAATTGCGAAGGACTTGAGGTTTCGTTAAAGGGCGGGTCCATGGCGGCCTGACAAATTTCGATGTTTCGCCATGAAAAAGGAAGTTGCTGTAACTCAGACATACAATGTCCAATCTGCCCCAAACTTCACATGTTGGATAAGACTCTTGACCTGAACAGATCTACATGCCAATATTCAGTTATAGTCATAGCGCCACCTATTGGCAACAGGAAGTTACATATTTTACACTGCGACAAACTACTCCTAGAAATGTTATGACATCAATGTCTTTTTTGTGGTCAGTCTAATCTAAAGACCTGTGTGATGTTTAGTTGTGAATATCTTGAGTTTTTGTTAAAAGGTGTGTCCATGGCGCTGTGATGAAGTTCGATGTCTCGCCATGGGAATAAAAGATGTTATAACTCAGGCATAAAATATCCGATCTTGCCCAAACTTCACTTGTGTGATAAGGGTCCTGGCCTAAACAGATCTGAAGGCCAATATTCCATCGAATGTGGCAAAATGGCTCGATAGCGCAACCTATACACTTTCAACGGAGTGCGTATACACTTTAAACGGAGTGCGCCTCGAGCTATGTTTCACGTACATGTACAAAAATCGGTACACACATGTAACACACCAATATCTACGAAAAAGTCTCTTGGTACGAAATCCGAATCCCAACAGGAAGTCAGTTATTTCGAATTTTCTCTGCAAAATTAGTGTTCTTTTGGCCATTTTCAGGGGTTGGACTTTAACGAACTCCTCCTAGAGATTTATTCAGATCAACACCAAACTTGGTCAGTGTAATCTAAAGCCTTTTGCGATCTAAAATTGCGAAGATCTTGAGGTTTCGTTAAAGGGCGTGTCCATGGCGGCCTGACAAATTTCGATGTTTCGCCATGAAATAGGATGTTGTTGTAACTCAGGCATAAAATGTCCAATCCTCTCCAAACCTCACATGTTCGACAAAAGTCCTGCCCTGAACACATCTGAAGGCCAATATTCCACTATAATGATAGCGCCACCTGCTGGCAACAGGAAGATTGGCACATGTATGGAATAAACATTGATATATTCTACTTATATTTATGAGTTTAAACGCATATTTCTCACCGTTCACCTATTAACTAAAGCCACTCGCTGCCGGTGAGCCCGGGTGCGAGGGCCCGTTCATCGCTGCTTGCAGCTTTAATTATTATGTTGGCTTGGCAACAAGCCAACATACTGTTATGCTATTTAAACTTCTTCTTTTTCCTCTTTTTATGTTGGCTTGGCAACAAGCCAACATACTGTTATGCTATTTAAACTTCTTCTTCTTCTTCTTCTTTTTTTTTCTTATTATTATTTTTCTGACAGAAATTCTGAACGCTACTCCTCCTAGGGCTTTAAAGCCACAAGCCCCAAACTCGGCAGACACCTGCGGGATAGAGCGGTGCTGGTTGCTATATCTTTTCAGACTGATCAGACTTAAAGTTTTTTTTTTATTAATTTTTAAATGTCAAATACATTACCCATAGACTTACATTAACTGCGAAAAAATGCGCCCCTAGTTGCAATAACCGAGATTAAGGGAGGAGTCAGGTTTCGTTTCACTTTTAAACCGGTTAAAAATACCAAGTAGGCTAAATAATACAATTTCCCTCAAACTGACAAGCTAAACCAACATTTCTGATTATTACAGGGGTCAGGGCTCATTAATAATTGATTTCTGGGCAGAGAGCAGTCAGAAAGATGAGAGAAGAATCACTGCTGCTGTCTCCACGGAGCTCACAACGAGCGAATTCATTCTTATTTAAGACCTTTTAAAACGGCGATTGCACGCAATCCACACGTTAGAACACACCAAGAGCTAAAATCAGATGTTTCTGAACTGTTTAAAGTAATAACATGATATATTCGCGGCAGCCAAATGTCCGCGAGCCCGCGGTATTTCTCTGAACACTTGAAGTCCACATGACAGCCGCGTTTCGGGGCGAGATCGGACAAATAAATAGGCTAGCTATATAAACTGACAAGCTAAACCAACATATGTTATTATTACCGGGTCAGGTCTCATTTATAAATTATGTCTCTGGCCAAAGAACAGCGAGAAAGACGAGAGAGAAATGAGCGCTTCATCCGCATTTTTAAGCGCTTCCAAAAATAATATCACAGCGAATTGCACTAATCCACCCATTAGAACACAACAACAGCAGAATTCAGGTGTTTTTGAACTGTTTATGTGTGCAAAATGAAATATAATTTGACAACGTGATACAGCTTATGAATACTTGATGTCTGGGCAGAGAGCAGTCAGACAGACGAGAGAAGAATCACGGCTGCTCAGCTCATGCTGTCTCCACGGAGCTCACAACGAGCGAATTTATTCTTATTTAAGACCTTTTATAATTAAATTATATCGGCGATTGCACGCAATCCACACGTTAGAACACACCAAGAGCTAAATTCAGATGTTTCTGAACTGTTTAAAGTAATAACATGATATATTCGCAGCAGCGCGACTGCCCGCGAGCTCGCCATGTATTTCTCTGAACACTTGAAGAGAATTTACAGCCTGTCACATTAAAACACTGCAGCGAAACGGCACAAAACAATTAGAACAATATATTATACACATGAAAATGAGTGTTTATATGTGATTGTGAGATTTTATCTGTCAGGCTGTACCTCACATCAATTGTTATCCATCGTCACAACATGGTAAAGTCATTTATATATTTTTAAGAGCTTCTTAAAATAAATATTCCTGCGAATGCACACAATCCACCAATTAGAACACACTAAGAGAAAAATCCAGGGGTTTTTGAGCCGTGTATGTGTGCAAAATGCAATATTTGACATCGCGAAGGGAAAAAAAAGTCACATGACAGCCGCGTTTGGGGCGAGATCAGACAAATAAATAGGCTACACATTTCATTCACTCTGACAAGCCAAATCAACATATCCCAGATAGCAAACATATCCGGGCCTCATCTGGGCCAACTATGGCACATCTGGCTCAGTTCTGGCAACGGCAGAGGTTATATGGGCCATCTCTGGCCCACACACATCAAGCCGGTTTTAGTTTGAGTTGTGGCATGCTGTTTATGGGCCAGATCTGGCCCGTGTGCAACAAACCGGCTTTAATTTGAGTCGTGGCTTGCTGTGTGTGGGCCAGATCTGGCCCGTGTGCGAAAAACAGGCTTTAATTTGAGTCGTGGCTTGCTGTGTGTGGGCCAGATCTGGCCCGTGTGCGACAATCCGGCTTTAGTTTGAGTCGTGGCTTGCTGTGTGTGGGCCAGATCCGGCCCGTGTGTGACAAACCGGCTTTAATTTGAGTCGTGGCTTGCTGTGTGTGGGCCAGATCCGGCCCGTGTGCGACAAACCGGCTTTAATTTGAGTCGTGGCTTGCTGTGTGTGGGCCAGATCTGGCCCGTGTGCGAAAAACAGGCTTTAATTTGAGTCGTGGCTTGCTGTGTGTGGGCCAGATCTGGCCCGTGTGCGACAATCCGGCTTTAGTTTGAGTCGTGGCTTGCTGTGTGTGGGCCATATCTGGCCCGTGTGCGACAAACCGGCTTTAATTTGAGTCGTGGTTTGCTGTGTGTGGGCCAGATCCGGCCCGTGTGCGACAAACCGGCTTTAGTTTGAGTCGTGGCTTTCCGTGTGTGGGCCAGATCTGGCCCGTGTGCGACAAACCGGCTTTATTTTGAGTCGTGGCTTTCCGTGTGTGGGCCAGATCTGGCCCGTGTGTGACAAACCGGTTTTAGGTTGAGTTCTGGCTTGGTGTATGTGGGCCAGATTTGGCCTATACCAGGTGACCAGAAGTGCCATTTTCTGAAGACACGTCCTGGCAGATCACCTTACTTTACCAGTCAGTGGTTCTAAAACTATTTTGAGTACTGGACGCCCATAATATTTCAGGACACGTAATATAAATACATACACACATTTATTTGACTTACACGGACCTGTTATGAAGCTGCAATGTTATTTGATTTTTTTACATTTTTGTACGATGTCCTCTGGTGTGACACCATGTCCTTTGAACTTTTTTGGAACCTCAACAAATGTTTTATGCTTTGTTGTGCATTAATATGACACCCCTAAATTATATATATTTTTTTTTATTAAAAAGTGCATGTTAAGCTACATAATCCTAGAATATTTAGCAAATGTGTCTTGCTTGCCACTAATGACAAGTTAGCTTGTCCTCCATTGTGACACCTGTACTGTCAAACCACAGGACAAAGTTTCTTTAAAAATCATTTTAAATAATTAAATAATATTTGTTTAACTCCTTTTTTATACTTTTAAATGCAATAATTACATTCATTAAATTAAGTTCTAATCATCAAAAAAAAATAAAAAATGAATCTTTAGAATATATAAAAATTTCACTTTTTAATAAAAAAAGTTACAAAAATGAACTTTTTTCATGATATTCACATTTCTTCAAGATGCACCTTATTCACACACACTTACATACATATATGAGTGTTCGTAAAAGCAACAATACAAAATCTTCAACTATAAAAGTGCCACTTTGTCCCACTATTATGTGCAGGCCTGGCATTTTGCACTGGGCTATAGAACAACAAAATGAATTTTAAATTAGCAATATCATAATTGAATGACATTTTGAATTATGTAGTGATATAATTCTATCCACCAAACAATTGTATGTGAATGTGTGAGACTTATGGTCATGGTTATAGGGAAATAACAAGAAGAACAAAGTGCAGTAAACGGTAAAACTGTTTGCACTACAAACCAGTACGTTCATAATTAAGACAATACATTAAAAATAACATGGTAAGATACAGCAGTTTGCAACAGTAAACAGCAAAACAAGCTGTTTGTACAGCTAATATAGCTGGAATGACACCGAAAGCCAGACACATTAAATCTACAAATGGTCGCGCCCCCTCTGACGGAAAAAAAATAAGGGGCATATGTTTATTCATATGTTTATTTATGTAACGTAAGCGTGTGACTTTTAATTCGTGGCGTGCTTTCATGGGCGTGCGCGCGGACCGGATGGAGTTGCCATGGAAACGGAGCGCAACACTGCAAATATCACGAGGAAACACCGCGTTTCTCGCTGATTTCACTTTTTTCAGGTGAGTTAAGTCCATAAAATCACACAAATATTACTTATAACTGTTGTTGACACTTCTCTTACTTGTATTTGACTCGCTTCTGTTGTTTATTTACTTTATAGGAATGGTTTAATGTCTTCGAAAAAGTCCGTTAGCATTTCTACCGTTTTCAGACGACGTATCGTCAGGTATGATAACTCTATTGTGCTCTTATTTATGAAAGTTTGGGCTTTTAATCAAATCTTCATCTGTAGATGATAGCTTTTGACTGTTTTGTTGGTAATCTTTCAATGGCTGATTGGAAATTGCTGAATTTATTTAACCTTAACATTTACACTTTACTGTTTATCGATGACGTCACGTTATCAAGGAGCGCGAAAATTGGCAGAAAACTAAAGTTGTTTTAATCTTTTATGGTGAACATAAAACTGTTCTGCGATTTCAAGAGTGACAAAATAATCCTTCTACAACAGAAGGGAGTATCCAAGATTTCAATATTTCTGAAGGGAGCTGCTGACAGAGATGTAGGAAGCGCTGAAAAGGTTAAGTAACCTAATCTGCATTTTTTCACAACATATATCGCAATGAATCTGTTATTTATTTATTTATTTTTTTGCATTTCACCTGCTCTAGCTTGTTTCCATCTAATAAACCTGGAACTGCAGACTAAATATCGTTGGCTCTGTGTCAAATAGCTTGTTTTGTTCCTAGATTCTTCAGTGCTGATGGCCTGCTGCATCCAGCAGAGTCGCAGTGAACCTACTGTAAGACAACATCTCCAAGATGCTATTGACCACAAGACTAGTACAGTAAGTCAAACCTCAAATATACACTACACTAGTGTTCAAAAGCTTGAAGTTGATACAATTTGTAATAATTATCTTCTGCTCATCTCTGTAGTAATTATTTGATTCAAATATGTAAAAAGAGTAATATTGTGAAATATTATTACAATTTAAAATAGCTGTTTTCTATGTGAATACATTATAAACTAATTTATTCCTGTGATGTGCAGCTGTATTTTCAGCATCATTCCTCCAGTCTTCAGTGTCACATGGATCCCTCAGAAATGCTGATTTGCTGCTCAAGAAACTTATTATCAGCGTTGAAACAGTTGTGCTGCTTCATTTTTTTTGTGGAAACCGTTAATTTTCAGGATTCACATATGAATACAAAGATCAAAAGACCTGCATTTATTTGAAACAGATGATTTTGAACAAATTGAGGCATGTAACACTAACATTCAAATGTTTGGAGTCTATGTAACAACGAATTTCAGCACGTCTGTATTTTAACATTGATCATAATCAGAAATGTTTCTTGAGCAGTAAATCATCATATTAGAATGATTTCTGAAGATGTGTCACTGAAGACTGGAGTAATGATGCTGAAAATTCAGCTTTTATCAAAGGAATAAATGACATTTTAACATAATATTCACATAGAAAAGAGTTGTTTTAATTGTAATATTCACAGTGTTACTATTTTACTGTAATTCGATTCAATAAATGGAGCCGTGGTGAGCATAAGATATTTTTTATAAAGGCATAAAATATCTTACAGACCCCAAACTCTTGAATGGTTGTGTAAATTACACTTATGATGTTCCTCCCAGTTAAATTTTATTAAAAAGTATTAAACTCTGGCATATGCAGTCCATTCTGTAGAGACTGTGTCTGTTCCTCAAAAACAGACAACAAATAATATGTTTATTAAGGGATCTAGAAAAATTATTTCAGTTTAAACCTACTAGATTAAAAATATTACTCAATGTACTCCATTGATGAAATAGTAAAAAGTGCACATTGCCTGAAATGATATGAACAGCAGCTATGCTAATCTTTCTCCCTTTGCCTTCCTGTTTCTGCAAATGTCCATCCCAGGGTTATTAGAAACTGCACAGCACAGGACTTGCAGGACTTCAGATGATACCAGTACTCAAAAGACCTTAGATGATGGCAACTATAGATGGACATACAAACTACCGCCACTGCAAAAAAGGTAATGTTAATTTGAAAGAGCTGTGTCACAGTATCAAGGGCTCCCTTATCAGTTCTGCTTTCGGTACTGGAGAGTAAAAGATACATTATTTTTTTGTTTGATGTTTTTATTAGTACATATACGTTATCTTGCACATTTTATCTCCCCAACAGATTCTAATTTGAAAGAAGTTTATAATGCATGTTCGCTACTTCCAATTCAGAAGACTGAATCAGCCTGTGTATCTGAATGTTTCTCATACTCACTCCTCTCTGCCGCGTCTGAATTTGGGATTTTCCTTAGCTGTCAGTTATAAACGTCAAAATTAAAAGAAATAAACATTTGAAATATATCAGTCTGTGTGTAATGAATAAATATAATATACAAGTTTCACTTTTTGAATGGAATTAGTGAAATAAATCAACTTTTTGATGATATTCTAATTATATGACCAACACCTGTATATCATTGTTCTTTTGTTGATTTTGATTGCTTCCATTGTCCTCATTTGTAAGTTGCTTTGGATAAAAGTGTCTGCTAAATGTAAATGTAATGTTAATGTGTATTTAACTATATTTATAAATATTTATCTGTATTTTCTATTTTGTAACAATGTAAATGTATTTGTTTTATATCTATACATGCAGTTGTATTCATGTATGTATATTTATTTGTCTAATTTTTATATTTTAATAAAGAAGTTTAGACTACATGAGTGTTTTCTTTATTCTGGATGAATTACATATTCTTTTGTGTCTAGAAAGGGTAAATATGGGCCATATCTAACCCAGAAGTCAGCCACAACTGGGACGGATCTGGGCCACATCTCAGAAATGGCGTGGTTGACATCTGGGCCAGGTGTCGCCCATGCCATTTGTGAGATGCGGCATGGATCTGGTACAGTTGTGGCCGACTTCTGTCAGACAAAACTGGGCCAGAACTGGCCCAGATGTCACCCACACCATTTATGAGATGTGGCCCAGATCTGGTTCAGTTGTGGCTGACATATGTCAGCCAGACTCAGGTTGAGTCATCGCCGTCATTCCGCGCGGTATGTGGGCCAGAAGAATATGGGAGATGTGGGCCAGAACTGGGCCACATGTCATTTGCTATCTGGGATGTTATTATTACCGGGTCAGATATCTCATTAATAAATTATGTCTCTGACCAAAGAACAGAGAGAAAGACGAGAGAGAAATGAGCACTTCATCAGCATTTTTTAAGAGATTCCAAAAATAATATCACAGCACTAATCCACCCATTAGAACACAACAAGAGCAGAATTCAGGTGTTTTTGAGATGTTTATGTGTGCAAAATGACATATAATTTGACAGCGCGATACAGCTTATGAATACTGGAAGGAAAAAAGTCACGACAGCCTTTTAACTCTGGAGTCGATTAACGCATATACGCGTTTTGAGTCATTTTCTGCTGATAACCCTGACAATTACTTAAATTACATTTTCAGTTTTAAACGTACAGATAAGAGCAATACATCAATCGAATCTGTAAAGGGTCCACATTTTTTTGGATACAAACATAATAACAACAAAACTTTGTGCACTTATAAAATAAAGATAACAAACAAGGTGTGCTGTCTCCAGCCTTGTCTGCGCTGATCTTCATTTACAAACACGTCATTAAAATGAACTGTAACTCCATGAATTACTGGAATACTGGAAAGTTTGACATGTCTACTTTTAAACTAAACAAGTGCTGCCGAACAAATATTCTGTGATAAAGTACGCGATGTCCTTTTTTCACGTCTCCCTTCTAATGTGTATGGAAGGCCAAGAGGGTCAAATACACGTTAAATACGCGTTGTTTACTCATGAAAAATCAGCTATATTTCACGTTTTAAATACACGTTAAATACACGTGAAATACACGTGAAGTATGCCTTAAAAATCAGTTTGAACAGGTCAGTGTCATTGGCTGCTGAGGACTTGGGTCAAACCACTTCTGTGTGCTTAGAGGGGTGTACCATTCATAGACAGGCAACCACCATTTAACATGCTATAGATCAGCTTATTCAGCCTTATTATTTAGTCTTTTTTCTTTTCTGTTTTGTATAGCCTATAGAAATAATATATTTAAGTTTCAGTTTTATGAAATATTTAATTTTTAATAAATTAATTAAAATTTTGTGGTGATAGCATAACGTTTATAAAAGTTACAGTATTTTGTAATGAAACAGGACTTTTTGTTTAGCTCTTGACTCACCGAAGTATACTATATATACTGTCCCTTCTTTAATTTTTCAGTAGTGTGATAACTTAAAATATGTTGTCAGTACTATTAAAATAACATTAAATTGAATGGTATTTAGGAGATTATGGTTTTTGCATGACTTATTTCGCATTCAGCTAGACAACCCTGTCGTAGCTGTTATCATAGCCTAGGCTTTTTATTAAAAAAGAAAACAGCAAGGGACCATGGAAAAAGACTGTTGCAGGTGTATTTTTTATGGTATTATTATTTTTTATTTTTTTTGCAGCGGGGCAACTCAAGAATGTTGGGCACACAAGTACTGTGGCTCTTTTGCCCCATGGCCAAGATGGCCAAGCCAACATCAAAGTTAGTTCACTAACTTTTAATTCTAGTTCTTATTATTATTTTTCTGACAGAAATTCTAAACGCTACTCCTCCTAGGGCTTTAAAGCCACAAGCCCCAAACTCGGCAGACACCTGCGGGATAGAGCGGTGCTGGTTGCTATATCTTTTCAGACTGATCAGACTTAAAGTTTTTTTTTTATTAATTTTTAAATGTCAAAATACATTACCCATAGACTTACATTGTCTGAGAAAAATTGCGCCCCTAGTTGCAATAACCGAGATTAAAGGGAGGAGTCGGGTTTTGTTTCACTTTTAGACCGGTTAAAAATACCAAGTAAATAATACAATTTCCCTCAAAATGACAAGATAAACCAACATATCTGATTATTACAGGGGTTAGGGCTCATTAATAATTGATTTCTGGGCAGAGAGCAGTCAGAAAGATGAGAGAAGAATCACTGCTGCTGTCTCCACGGAGCTCACAACGAGCGAATTCATTCTTATTTAAGACCTTTTAAAACGGCGATTGCACGCAATTCACACGTTAGAACACACCAAGAGCTAAAATCAGATGTTTCTGAACTGTTTAAAGTAATAACATGATATATTCGTGGCAGCGCAACTGCCCGCGAGCTCGCCATGTATTTCTCTGAACACTTGAAGAGAATCACTGCTGCTGTCTCCACGGAGCTCACAACGAGCGAATTCTTTCTTATTTAAGACCTTTTAAAACGGCGATTGCACGCAATCCACACGTTAGAACACACCAAGAGCTAAAATCAGATGTTTCTGAACTGTTTAAAGTAATAACATGATATATTCGCGGCAGCGCGACTGCCGCGAGCTCGCCATGTATTTCTCTGAACACTTGAAGAGAATTTACAGCCTGTCACATTAAAACACTGCAGCGAAACGGCACAAAACAATTAGAAGAATATATTACACATGAAAATGAGTGTTTATATGTGATTGTGAGATTTTATCTGTCAGGCTGAACCTCACATCAATTGTTATCCATCGTCACAACATGGTAAAGTCATTTATATATATTTTTTAAGAGCTTCTTAAAATAAATATTCCTGCGAATGCACACAATCCACCCATTAGAACACACTAAGAGAAAAATCCAGGGGTTTTTGAGCCGTGTATGTGCGCAAAATGCAATATTTGACATCGCGAAGGGAAAAAAAAAGTCACATGACAGCCGCGTTTAGGGCGAGATCAGACAAATAAATAGGCTACACATTTCATTCACACTGACAAGCTAAATCAACATATGTTATTATTACCGGGTCAGATATCTCATTAATAAATTATGTCTCTGACCAAAGAACAGAGAGAAAGACGAGAGAGAAATGAGCACTTCATCAGCATTTTTTAAGAGATTCCAAAAATAATATCACAGCACTAATCCACCCATTAGAACACAACAAGAGCAGAATTCAGGTGTTTTTGATATGTTTATGTGTGAAAAATGACATATAATTTGACAGCGTGATACAGCTTATGAATACTGGAAGGAAAAAAGTAACGACAGCCTTTTAACTCTGGAGTCGATTAACGCATATACGCGTTTTGAGTCATTTTCTGCTGATAACCCTGACAATTACTTAAATTACATTTTCAGTTTTAATCGTACAGATAAGAGCAATACATCAATCGAATCTGTAAAGGGTCTACTTTTTTTTTGGATACAAACATAATAACAACAAAACTTTGTGCACTTATAAAATAAAGATAACAAACAAGGTGTGCTGTCTTCAACCTTGTCTGCGCTGATCTTAATACTCAACGAAGAGACATGAGAGATATATCTATAGAAAGCTTGACATGTCTACTTTTAAACTAAACAAGTGCTGCCGAACAAATATTCTGTGATAAAGTACGCGATGTCCTTTTTTCACGTCTCCCTTCTAATGTGTATGGAAGGCCAAGAGGGTCAAATACACGTTAAATACGTGTATTTCACGCGTAGACAACACGTATTTAAAGCGTTAAATACGCGTTGTTTACTAATGAAAAATCAGCGTGTATTTAACGTGTATTTCACGTTTTAAATACAAGTTAAATACACGTGAAATACAAGTGAAGTATGCCTTAAAAATCAGTTTGAACAGGTCAGTGTAATTGGCTGCTGAGGACTTGGGTCAAACCACTTCTGTGTGCTTAGAGGGGTGTACCATTCATAGACAGGCAACCACCATTTAACATGCTATAGATCAGCTTATTCAGCCTTATTATTTAGTCTTTTTTCTTTTCTGTTTTGTATAGCCTATAAAAATAATATATTTAAGTTTCAGTTTTATGAAATATTTATTTTAAATATTAATTAAAAATTTTGTGGTGATAGTATAATGTTTATAAAAGTTACAGTATTTTGTAATGAAACAGAACTTTTTGTTTAGCTCTTGACTCACCGAAGTATACTATATATAGTGTCCCTTCTTTAATTTTTCAGTAGTGTGATAACTTAAAATATGTTGTCAGTACTATTAAAATAAGATTAAATTGAATAGTATTTAGGAGATTATGGTTTTTGCATGACTTATTTCGCATTCAGCTAGACAACCCTGTCGTAGCTGTTATCATAGCCTAGGCTTTTTATTAAAAAAGAAAACAGCAAGGGACCATGGAAAAAGACTGAAATAAGGTGTATTTTTTATGGTATTATTATTTTTTATTTTTTGCTGCGGGGCAACTCAAGAATGTTGGGCACACAAGTACTGTGGCTCTTTTGCCCCATGGCCAAGATGGCCAAGCCAACATCAAAGTTAGTTCACTAACTTTTAATTCTAGTTATTATTATTCTTCTTCTTCTTCTCCCGAATGAATCGCATTTTTGAGGGCTTTAACATGCTCAAAAAGTCATGAAACTTTGCACATGCGTCAAACCTGGTGAAAATTTTCGTCTGATATAGGATTCAGAAGAGGGTGTGGCAAAATGGCTCGACAGCGCCACCTATACCAAGAAAATCAACAGCCTTCCAGCTATGTTTCACGTACATGCACGAAAATTGGCACACATATGTAACACACCAATACCTACAAAAAAGACTCTTGGAGCGAAATTCTAAACCCAACAGGAAGTCGGTTATTTTTAATATCATGAGCATATTTTGTGTAATTTTGGTCATTTCCATGTGTTGTATTTTAACGAACTCCTCCTAGAGAGTTCTTCAAATCAACACCAAATTTGGTATGCCTAATCTAAAGGCCTTTGTGATGTTAAATTGCGAAGATCTTGAGTTTTCGTTGAAGGGCGTGTCCGTGGCGGCCTGGCGAATTTCGATGATTCGCCATGAAAAATGAAGTTGCTATAACTCACACATACAATGTCCAATCTGCCCCAAACTTCACATGTTTGATGAGACTCCGAACCTGAACAGATTGACATGCCCATAGTCAGTTATAGTCATAGCGCCACCTATTGGCAACAGGAAGTGATATATTTTACGCTGCGACGAACTACTCCTAGAAATTTTATGACATCAATGTATTTTTTGTGGTCAGTCTAATCTAAAGGCCTGTGCGATGTTCAGTTGTGAAGATCTTGAGTTTTCGTTAAAAGGCTTGTTCATGGCGCCACGACGAAGTTCGATGTCTCGCCATGGGAATAAAAGATGTTATAACTCAGGCATAAAATGTCCGATCTTCCCCAAACTTCACATGTGTGATAAGAGTCCTGGCCGGAACAGATCTGCAGGCCAATAGTCCACCGGGTGTGGCAGAATGGCTCGATAGCGCAACCTATACACTTTCAACGGAGTGCGCCTCGAGCTATGTTTCACGTACATGTACAAAAATTGGTACACACATGTAACTCACCAATATCTACAAAAAAAAGTCTCTTGGTACGAAATCCGAATCCCAACAGGAAGTCGGTTATTTTGAATTATCCCTTCAAAATTGGTGTTGTTTTTGCCATTTTCTGGGGTTGTACTTTAACGAACTCCTCCTAGAGATTTATTCAGATCAACACCAAACTTGGTCAGTGTAATCTAAAGCCACTTGCGATGTTAAATTGTGAAGGACTTGAGGTTTCGTTAAAGGGCGTGTCCATGGCGGCCTGACAAATTTCGATGTTTCGCCATGAAAAAAGAAGTTGATGTTACTCAGACATACAATGTCCAATCTGCCCCAAACTTCACATGTTGGATGAGACTCTTGACCTGAACAGATCGACATGCTCATATTCAGTTATAGTCATAGCGCCACCTGTTGGCAACAGGGAATGACATATTTTACACTGTGACAGACTATTTCTAGAAATTTTATGACATCAATGTCTTTTTTGTGATCAGTCTAATCTAAAGACCTGTGTGATGTTTAGTTGTGAAGATCTTGAGTTTTTGTTAAAAGGCGTGTCCATGGCGCCGTGACGAAGTTCGATGTCTTGCCATGGGAATAAAAGATGTTATAACTCAGGCATAAAATGTCCGATCTTCCCCAAACTTCACGTGTGTGATAAGGGTCCTGGCCTGAACACATATGAAGGCAAATATTCCATTGGGTGTGGCAAAATGGCTCGATAGCGCCACCTATACACTTTCAACGGAGTGCATATGCACTTTCAACGGAGTGTGCCTCGAGCTATGTTTCACGTACATGTACAAAAATCGGTACACACATGTAACACACCAATACCTATAAAAAACTCTCTTGGTACGAAATCCAAATCCCAACAGGAAGTCAGTTATTTATAATTTTCTCTGCAAAATTGGCGTTGTTTTTGCCATTTTCAGGGGTTTGTACTTTAACGAACTCCTCCTAGAGATTTATTCAGATCAACACCAAACCTGGTCAGTGTAATATTAAGCCCTTTGCGATGTTAAATTGCGAAGATCTTTAGATTTCATTAAAGGGCGTGTCCATGGCGGCCTGACAAATTTCGATGTTTCGCCATGAAAAAGGAAGTTGCTGTAACTCAGACATACAATGTCCAATCTGCCCCAAACTTCACATATTAGATAAAACTTCTGCCCTTAACAGATCTACATGCCCACATTCAGTTATAGTCATAGCGCCACCTATTGGCAACAGGAAGTGACATGTTTTACGCTGCGACAAACTACTCCTATAATTTTTTTGGGATTAACATATATTTTGTGGTCAGTCTAATCTAAAGGCCTGTGCAATGTTAACTTTTGGAGATCTTGAGTTTTTGTTAAAGGGCGTTTCCATGGCGCCATGACGAAATTTGATGTCTTGCCACAGCAAGAGAAGTTGTTGTAACTCAACCATAAAATGTTCAATCTTCTCCAAACTTCACATGTTTGATAAGAGTCCTGGCCTGAACACATCTGAAGGCCAATATTCCATTATAATGATAGCGCCACCTGCTGGCAACGGTAAGATTGGCACATATATGGGATATACTTTGATATATTCCACTTATATTTATGACATTAAATGCATATTTCTCACCGTTCACCTTTTTACTAAAGCAACTCGCTGGTGGTGAGCCCGGGTGCGAGGGCCCGTTCATCGCTGCTTGCAGCTTTACTTATTATTATTATTATTATTATTATTATTATTATTATTATTATTATTATTATTATTATTATTATTATTATTATTCTCCAAAATGAATCGCATTTTTGAGGGCCTAAACATGCTCGAAAAGTCATGAAACTTTGCACACACCTCAGAACTGGCGAAAATTTACGTCTGATATGGGTTTCAGAAGTGGGTGTGGCAAAATGGCTCAACAGCGCCACCTATACACGTTCAACAGTGTGCGCCTCGAGCTACGTTTCATGTACATGTATGAAAATCGGTATACACATGTAACTCTCCAATACCTACAAAAAAGTATCTTGGAGCAAAATCCAAAATCCAACAAGAAGTCGGTTATTTCTAATATTATGAGCAAATTTTGTGTCATTTTTGTCATTTCCATGCGTTGTATTTTAACAAACTCCTCCTAGAGATTCATTCAGATCAACACCAAATTTGGCATGCCTAATCTGAAGGCCTTTGCGATGTTAAATTGCGAAGCTTTTGAGTTTTCGTTAATGGGCGTGTCCGTGGCGGCCTGGCGAATTTTGATGATTCGCCATGAAACAGGAAGTTGCTATAACTCAGACATACAATGACCAATCTGCCCCAAACTTCACATGTTTGATGAGACTCCTGACCTGAACAGATTAACATGCCTATATTCAGTTCTAGTCATAGCGCCACCTATTGGCAACAGGAAGTGACATATTTTACACTGCGATGAACTGTTCCTAGAAATTTTATGACATCAATGTCTTTTTTGTGGTCAGTCTAATCTAAAGGCCTGTGCGATGTTAAGTTGAGAAGATCTTGAGTTTTCATTAAAAGGCGTGTCCATGGCGCCGTCACGAAGTTCGATGTCTCGCCATGGGAATAAAAGATGTTATAACTCAGGCATAAAATGTCCGATCTTCCCCAAACTGCACTTGTGTGATAAGAGTCCTGGCCTGAACACACCCGAAGGCCAAAATTCCACCGGGTGTGGCAAAATGGCTCGATAGCGCCACCTATACACTTTCAACAGAGTGCGCCTCGAGCTATGTTTCACGTACATGTACAAAAATCGGTATACACATGTAACACACCAATACCTACAAAAAAGTATCTTGGTACGAAATCCGAATCCCAACAGGAAGTCGGATATTTAGAATTTTCTCTGCAAAATTGGCGTTGTTTTTGCCATTTTCAGGGGTTGTACTTTAACGAACTCCTCCTAGAGATTTATTCAGATCAACACCAAACCTGGTCAGTGTAATTGTAAGCCCTTTGCGATGTTAAATTGCGAAGATTTTTAGATTTCGTTAAAGGGCGTGTCCATGGCGGCCTGACAAATTTCGATGTTTCGCCATGAAAAAAGAAGTTGCTGTAACTCAGACATACAATGTCCAGTCTGCCTCAAACTTCACATGTTAGATAAAACTTCTGCCCTTAACAGATCTACATGCCCACATTCAGTTATAGTCAAAGCGCCACCTATTGGCAACAGGAAGTGACATGTTTTACGCTGCGACAAACTACTCCTATAATTTTTTTGAGATTAACATATATTTTGTGGTCAGTCTAATCTAAAGGCCTGTGCAATGTTAACTTTTGGAGATCTTGAGTTTTTGTTAAAAGGCGTTTCCATGGCGCCATGACAAAATTTGATGTCTTGCCACAGCAAGAGAAGTTGTTGTAACTCAAGCATAAAATGTTCAATCTTCCCCATACTTCACATGTTTGATAAGAGTCCTGGCCTGAACACATCTGAAGGTCAATGTTCCATTATAATGATAGCGCCACCTGCTGGCAACGGTAAGATTGGCACATATATGGGATATACTTTGATATACTCCACTTATATTTAGGACATTAAATGCATATTTCTCAACGTTCACCTTTTTAATAAAGCCACACGATGGCGGTGAGCCCGGGTGCGAGGTCCCGTGTATCGCTGCTTGCAGCTTTAATTAGGGCCCGAGCACCGAGGTGCGAGGACCCTCTTGTATCTGCTTTGTTTATTATTATTATTATTATTATTATTATTATTATTAGGGCCCGAGCACCGATGGTGTGAGGACCCTCTTGGAATTGCTCCGTTTATTATTAGGGCCCGAGCACCGATGGTGTGAGGACCCTCTTGGAATTGCTCCATTTATTATTATTATTATTATTATTATTATTATTATTATTATTATTATTATTATTATTATTATTATTATTATTATTCTCCAAAATGAATCGCATTTTTGAGGGCCTAAACATGCTCGAAAAGTCATGAAACTTTGCACACACCTCAGAACCGGCGAAAATTTACGTCTGATATGGGTTTCAGAAGTGGGTGTGGCAAAATGGCTCAACAGCGCCACCTATACACGTTCAACGGTGTGCGCCTCAAGCTACGTTTAATATACATGTATGAAAATCGGTATACACTTGTAACTCTCCAATACCTACAAAAAAGTCTCTTGGAGCAAAATCCGAAACCCAACAGGAAGTCAGTTATTTCTAATATTATGAGCAAATTTTGTGTCATTTTTGTCATTTCCATGCGTTGTATTTTAACGAACTCCTCCTAGAGATTCATTCAGATAAACACCAAATTTGGTATGCCTAATCTGAAGGCCTTTGCGATGTTAAATTGCGAAGCTTTTGAGTTTTCGTTAATTGGCGTGTCCGTGGCGGCCTGGCGAATTTTGATGATTCGCCATGAAACAGGAAGTTGCTATAACTCAGACATACAATGACCAATCTGCCCCAAACTTCACATGTTTGATGAGACTCCTGACCTGAACAGATTGACATGCCCATATTCAGTTATAGTCATAGCGCCACCTATTGGCAACAGGAAGTGACATATTTTACACTGCGATGAACTACTCCTAGAAATTTTATGACATCAATGTATTTTTGTGGTCAGTCTAATCTAAAGGCCTGTGCGATGTTAAGTTGTGAAGATCTTGAGTTTTCGTTAAAAGGCGTGTCCATGGCGCCGTCACGAAGTTCGATGTCTCGCCATGGGAATAAAAGATGTTATAACTCAGGCATAAAATGTCCGATCTTCCCCAAACTGCACATGTGTGATAAGAGTCCTGGCCTGAACACATCTGAAGGCCAAAATTCCATCAGGTGTGGCAAAATGGCTCGATAGCGCCACCTATACACTTTCAACAGAGTGCGCCTCGAGCTATGTTTCACGTACATGTACAAAAATCGGTATACACATGTAACACACCAATACCTACAAAAAAGTCTTATGGTATGAAATCCGAATCCCAACAGGAAGTCGGTTATTTAGAATTTTCTCTGCAAAATTGGTGTTGTTTTTGCCATTTTCAGGGGTTGTACTTTAACGAACTCCTCCTAGAGATTTATTCAGATCAACACCAAACCTGGTCAGTGTAATCTTAAGCCCTTTGCGATGTTAAATTGCGAAGATCTTTAGATTTCGTTAAAGGGCGTGTCCATGGCGGCCTGACAAATTTCGATGTTTCGCCATGAAAAAGGAAGTTGCTGTAACTCAGACATACAATGTCCAATCTGCCCCAAACTTCACATGTTAGATAAAACTTCTGCCCTTAACAGATCTACATGCCCACATTCAGTTATAGTCATAGCGCCACCTATTGGCAACAGGAAGTGACATGTTTTACGCTGCGACAAACTACTCCTATAAATTTTTTGAGATTAACATATATTTTGTGGTCAGTCTAATCTAAAGGCATGTGCAATGTTAACTTTTGGAGATCTTGAGTTTTTGTTAAAGTGTGTTTCCATGGCGCCATGACAAAATTTGATGTCTTGCCACAGCAAGAGAAGTTGTTGTAACTCAAGCATAAAATGTTCAATCTTCCCCAAACTTCACATGTTTGATAAGAGTCCTGGCCTGAACACATCTGAAGGCCAATATTCCATTATAATGATAGCGCCACCTGCTGGCAACGGTAAGATTGGCACATATATGGGTTATACTTTGATATATTCAACTTATATTTAGGACATTAAATGCATATTTCTCAACGTTCACCTTTTTACTAAAACCACACGATGGCGGTGAGCCCGGGTGCGAGGGCCCGTTCATCGCTGCTTGCAGCTTTAATTAGGGCCCGAGCACCGAGGTGCGAGGACCCTCTTGTATCTGCTTTGTTTTTTATTCTTCTTCTTCTTCTTCTTCTTCTCCCGAATGAATCGCATTTTTGAGGGCTTTAACATGCTCAAAAAGTCATGATACTTTGCACACGCGTCAAACCTGGTGAAAATTTTCGTCTGATATAGGATTCAGAAGAGGGTGTGGCAAAATGGCTCGACAGCGCCACCTATACCAAGAAAATCAACAGCCTTCCAGCTATGTTTCACGTACATGCACGAAAATTGGCACACATATGTAACACACCAATACCTACAAAAAAGACTCTTGGAGCGAAATTGTAAACCCAACAGGAAGTCGGTTATTTTTAATATTATGAGCATATTTTGTGTAATTTTGGTCATTTCCATGTGTTGTATTTTAACGAACTCCTCCTAGAGAGTTCTTCAAATCAACACCAAATTTGGTATGCCTAATCTAAAGGCCTTTGCGATGTTAAATTGCGAAGATCTTGAGTTTTCGTCGAAGGGCGTGTCCGTGGCTGCCTGGCGAATTTCGATGATTCGCCATGAAAAATGAAGTTGCTATAACTCACACATACAATGTCCAATCTGCCCCAAACTTCACATGTTTGATGAGACTCTGAAGCTGAAAAGATTGACATGCCCATATTCAGTTATAGTCATAGCGCCACCTATTGGCAACAGGAAGTGACATATTTTACGCTGCGACGAACTACTGCTAGAAATGTTATGCCATCAATGTCTTTTTTGTGGTCAGTCTAGTCTAAAGGCCTGTGCGATGTTCAGTTGTGAAGATCTTGAGTTTTCGTTAAAAGGCATGTCCACGGCACCATGGCGAAGTTCGATGTCTCGCCATGGGAATAAAAGATGTTATAACTCAGGCATAAAATGTCCGATCTTCCCCAAACTTCACATGTGTGATAAGAGTCCTGACCTGAACAGATCTGAAGGCCAATATTCCACAGGGTGTGGCAGAATGGCTCGATAGCGCCACCTATACACTTTCAACGGAGTGCGCCTCGAGCTATGTTTCACGTACATGTACAAAAATTGGTACACACATGTAACTCACCAATATCTACAAAAAAGTCTCTTGGTACGAAATCCGAATCCAAACAGAAGGTCGGTTATTTTGAATTTTCCCTGCAAAACTGGTGTTGTTTTTGCCATTTTCAGGGGTTGTACTTTAACGTACTCCTCCTAGAGATTTATTCAGATCAACACCAAACTTAGTCAGTGTAATCTAAAGCCATTTGCGATGTTAAATTGCGAAGGAATTGAGGTTTCTTTAAAGGGCGTGTCCATGGCGGCCTGACAAATTTCGATGTTTCGCCATGAAAAAGGAAGTTGCTGTAACTCAGACATACAATGTCCAATCTGCCCCAAACTTCACATGTTGGATGAGACTCTTGACCTGAACAGATCTACATGCCCATATTCAGTTATAGTCATAGCGCCACCTATTGGCAACAGGAAGTGACATATTTTACACTGTGACAGATTATTTCTAGAAATTTTATGACATCAATGTCTTTTTTGTGGTCAGTCTAATCTAAAGACCTGTGTGATGTTTAGTTGTGAAGATCTTGATTTTTTGTTAAAAGGCGTGTCCATGGCGCCGTGACGAAGTTCGATGTCTCGTCATGGGAATAAAAGATGTTAAAACTCAGGCATAAAGTGTCCGATCTTGCCCAAACTTCACATGTGTGATAAGGGTCCTGGCCTGAACAGATCTGAAGGCCAATATTCCAGAGGGTGTGGCAAAATGGCTCGATAGCGCCACCTATACACTTTCAACAGAGTGCGCCTCGAGCTATGTTTCACGTACATGTACAAAATCGGTATACACATGTAACACACCAATACCTACAAAAAAGTATCTTGGTACGAAATCCGAATCCCAACAGGAAGTCGGATATTTAGAATTTTCTCTGCAAAATTGGCGTTGTTTTTGCCATTTTCAGGGTTGTACTTTAACGAACTCCTCCTAGAGATTTATTCAGATCAACACCAAACCTGGTCAGTGTAATTGTAAGCCCTTTGCGATGTTAAATTGCGAAGATTTTTAGATTTCGTTAAAGGGCGTGTCCATGGCGGCCTGACAAATTTCGATGTTTCGCCATGAAAAAGAAGTTGCTGTAACTCAGACATACAATGTCCAGTCTGCCTCAAACTTCACATGTTAGATAAAACTTCTGCCCTTAACAGATCTACATGCCCAATATTCAGTTATGTCAAAGCGCCACCTATTGCAACAGGAAGTGACATGTTTTACGCTGCGACAAACTACTCCTATAATTTTTTGAGATTAACATATATTTTGTGGTCAGTCTAATCTAAAGGCCTGTGCAATGTTAACTTTTGGAGATCTTGAGTTTTTGTTAAAAGCGTTCCATGGCGCCATGACAAAATTTGATGTCTTGCCACAGCAAGAGAAGTTGTTGTAACTCAAGCATAAAATGTTCAATCTTCCCCAAACTTCACATGTTTGATAAAGAGTCCTGGCCTGAACACATCTGAAGGCCAATATTCCATTATAATGATAGCGCACCTGCTGGCAACGGAAGATTGGCACATATATGGATATACTTTGATATATTCCACTTTATTTAGGACATTAAATGCATATTTCTCACGTTCACCTTTTTAATAAAGCCACACGATGGCGGTGAGCCGGTGGAGGCCCGTGTATCGCTGCTTGCAGCTTTAAATTAGGGCCGA
>NW_020527350.1:0-7500 GCF_003368295.1 Carassius auratus | reverse complement strand
ATAAATTGGATAATTGGGGCGTACATCCAACATCACAAATTAAAAGAAGGCTATATCCAGGCACTGAAGTGGAAGATGGAACGAGATTTGTGCGTGTTAAGTTTCCAGATCAGGTGGTTTCATTACCATATAGCACAAAATTTGAGACAGCGGAGGGAACACAGTTTTTCCGGATAATACATGACAGACAGGTGAAGACTTGTCGTATGTGTTTGAATCCGGGACATATCTTAAGAGACTGTCCAGACTTCAAGTGTCACCTATGTGAGGAGCAAGGCCATTTTGCACGGGACTGTGATGCAGTGAGATGCCCAGATTGTCACAAAGTTCTTGTGAAATGTGAATGTTGGATGGTAAATGAGGAGAGACCAAACAAAGAGACTGACTCCGAGGTAGAGTGCAGACAAATTCATAAAGAAGTGGAAGAAGAGGAGAAAAATTATGGTGGTGAGCAGGCAGAAGTTGAAAGGGAAGTGGAGACAAATGGAATACAGAGAGAAAAAGAAGAACAAATGATGGAAGAAGAAAGGACACTAGAGGAGACTTCATTAAAGGGCAGAGAACTGGAGCATAAAAAAGAACAAGAGGAGAGTGAACAAGAGGAAGATGAAAAAGAGACTGAGAAACAAAAGTCTGAAGGATATAAAAGAGATAGAGAATTCACTCGTATGCAAAGAAGAAGTCTACTGAAGGTAAAACCAAATATTGACTGTGCTAGAAAGAGAAAAGAAAAAATGAAAGAAAAAGCTACATTTAGAGGGAAATGTGAGGTTTTAAGAAGTATAGTGGAGGAAGAGGAAGAAAAATGAAATGATGAATATTTTTAAATATTTATTATCTTTAATGGTCTTAAGAATTGTATCTTGGAATGCAAGAGGTTTGTTGAATGTAGGGAAATTTGAAAAAATGAAAGAAATGTGTAAAGAGGAAAATATAATTGTATTACAAGAAACTAATTGGAAAGATGAATCAATGGAAGACTTAAAAAAAAGATGGAATGGGGAAATAATATATAATAATGGGGATGGAAGAAAAGGAAGGGGAGTAGCAATTTTAATTGATAAGTATATGAAGGATAAATGGAATGTGGTATTTGATGATAGAAATGGAAAATGTTTAGCAGTAGAAATAAGTAGTGAGGATGAAACTTTTGTTTTATGCAACTTACATGCACCAACAGAAGAAAAGGAAAAGAGGAGTTTCTTTCATGATTTAAGGAGTTTTACACTAAAATATAAGAAAGTAATTTTAATAGGTGATTTCAATACAGTTTTTAGCAAAATGGATATGGCAGAAGGAATGGTTTATAGAACAGATACTGCAAGAAAAGAGCTGAATGTTTTAATGGAAGAAAATGACTTAATTGATATATGGAGGGATAGGAATGAAAAAAGAAGAGAATATTCAAGAAGACAATTAGTAGAGAATTTTTTGTGCCAAACAAGGATTGATTATGTGTTAAACACAAGATTTTTAGAGCAATATATTGAAAAGGTGTACTATAAGGAAACAACATTAAGTGATCATAGTTTTGTGTTTATTTTGATGGATTTTAATAAAATGGAGAGGGGGCCAGGAGTTTGGATTTTAAATGCAGAGATTTTAAAAAATGAATCTTATAGAATGGAAATAGAAAAAATTATAGACAAAGAAAAGGAAAGTAGTTTGTTTGTAGAAAACAAAAGGATATGGTGGGATAATGTAAAATATGAAATAAAGAAATCTACAATAAAATATTGTAAATTTCTACAACGAGTTAAGAAACAAAAAGAAAGGAATATCAGAAAAGAATTAAATGAAGAATTAAGTAAAGAGGACGTTGATGTGCAGAAGGTTGTTTTGTTAGAAGAGGATTTAAGTAAAATAGAGGAGGAAAAGTATAGAGGTGCAATGATAAGAAGTAAGGCAAAATATACTGTGGAGGGAGAAAAATGCACAAAATTCTTTTTTAATCTGGAAAGAAGTAGGAAAAAGGCAGAAACGATAAAAGAAATAAAATGCAAAGATGGAAGGAAAGTAAAAGAAACAAAAGAAATATTAAAGGAGGTAAAAGATTTTTATGAAGAATTGTTTAAGACACAAGGAATAGATGATGGGGAAAAAGACTGTATATTGGAGACGATAACAGCTACAGTTAATAATCAAGACAAAGATGAGTGTGATGCAGAGATAAAAATAGAAGAGATAGAAGAAGCTATTAATCAATTAAAGGTGAATAAAAGTCCAGGTATAGATGGAATAACAAATGAGTTTTATAAAGCTTTTAAGGATAAATTATTGAAAATACTAAAACAAGTGTATGATGAGATTTTTAAAAAGGGAGAGATTAATCAAGCAATGAAAATGGGTCTAGTGAAAATAATATTCAAGAGAAAAGGGGAAAGGGAGGATTTAAAAAATTATAGACCAATCACTATGCTAAATGTAGATTTTAAAATTTTAGCAAAAATTTTAGCAAACAGACTGAAAAGAGTGTTACCTAAGATAATTTTATCAAATCAAGCATATGGAGTTCAGGGGAGAGATATATCAGATACAGTTAGCAACATAAGGGATGTGATAAGTTATATGAATGAAGAAAAGAAGAGTGGATATGTGATAAGCATGGATTTTGAAAAAGCGTTTGATAGGGTGGAGCATGAGTTTTTATTTGCGAGTTTAAAACGTTTTGGTTTTGGGGGTAATTTTAGAAAATGGATTAAGATATTGTATAAGGATGCAATGAGTTTTATTAAATGTAATGGTTTTTTAACGGATGCTTTTAAGATAACTAGATCCATAAGGCAGGGCTGTCCATTGTCAGCACAGTTGTATTCCTTGGTCGCAGAGTCTCTAGGAATGATGATTAAAAAGGATCAAAGAATAAAAAGTATAAATATTGAAAATGGAAGGGAAGGACAAAAGATTTTTCAGTACGCGGATGATACCACCTTGATAATAGAAGATTTAGAGAGCATTAGAATAGCAATGGAACTCATGCAGAAATTTTGTAAAGCAACAGGTGCAAAGATAAATGTGGAAAAAACTGCTTTTATGAGATTTGGAGAAGCGCCAGCATTACCAGCTTGCATTGCTTTTAATGAAAAGGAAGAAATTAAGATTTTAGGAGTAAATTTGGGGAAAGATGAAAAGAGTTCAAGAGATAAAAGATGGGAAGAGATTGTGGGAGAAATGAAAAGAAGATTGGTTTTTTGGAAAGTGAGAGATTTGGAGTTGAAAGGAAGAGTTTTAATTGTTAATAGTCTAATGCTCTCTAAGATGTGGTATAATTTATCTGTAACTGCAATGCCAATGTGGGTAGAACAGA
Organism: Carassius auratus; assembly: GCF_003368295.1. Classification (NCBI taxonomy): domain Eukaryota; kingdom Metazoa; phylum Chordata; class Actinopteri; order Cypriniformes; family Cyprinidae; genus Carassius; species Carassius auratus. The sequence continues at coordinate 4,193 of NW_020527350.1, read as the reverse complement.
GAGTAAAGGGTATTGTGTTGGATTTTTTATGGAATAATAAGCCTCCTAGAATTGCACATAAGACTTTAATTGGTTCTCAAGAAGAAGGAGGGTTAGGGTTAATGGATGTTGAGCAGAGGAAGAAGAGTATGAGAGTGAAAACTGTAAAGAAATATCTAAATAGAGAAAAGATGGAGGAATGGAAAGTAATAATGAAACATTTTTTAAACAAATGTTCAAATTTGAGAATAGGGGATGATATTTTATGGATGAGAGTTAAAAAAGGAATGATAAAAGGAATACCAGATTTTTATAAAGAGGTTTTAGAGGCATGGAGGGATTTCTTACCACATATTGATTTTAAGCCACAAGGAAGAGAAACAATTTTGAATCAACCTCTGTTTTTAAATGCAAAGATTACTACAGATGGAACAGATGTGTTTTTTAAAAAGTGGCTAGATGTAGATATAAAAAGAGTAAGAGATATTTTATATGAGTATAAAAATGGGTTTCTTCCTCTTCAGTTTGTCATTGATGCTTTAGAAGAAGCAAAAGAGGATTTCAATGTCAGTACTTTAAAGAAACAATATGATGTTGTAAAGAAAGCAATACCAAAAGAGTGGATTGAAATAATAGAGAGTGGGGAAAAAGAGGAAGAGAAAGTAGAAGTGTCTTTTAAAGTTGGGAAGAAGGAATATGATTTTAACTCTTGTACTGTGAAGATGTTTTACACATGTTTTAGGGAATCTGTTTTCACAAAACCAAAAGTAAATGAGTTTTGGATTGAGCATTTTCCTGGATTAGATGAAAATAATATATGGAGGAATGTTAAATGGAGGTTCTTAGATGTAAAAATGGAAGCGTTGGATTATTTTATAAGGCATAAAGTCGTTTTTTCCGAGATGAAACTATGTAAAATTGGTTTGACACAAAATGCTTTGTGTAAAGTATGTAAAAAAGAGGATGAAGGATTTTTACATTTGTTTTTATATTGTGATGAATTGAAAGAATTTTTTAAGATTTTAAAAGGTTTGATAAATCAACTAAGAGAAAAGGAAGATATTCCAAACTGGGAAGAGTTGTTAATAATGGGACTGAATGAAAATTGTACAAATAAGGAGGTGGTCAATCTATGTATATCAATGGGGAAGCATGTGATATGGAAAAGAAGAAACATAGTGAGAAACAAAGACTGTAAAATAGACATATGGGGATATTTTAAAAAGAGAATAGAAGAATATTTGCAACGGTTATATGTGTATTGTAAGATGGAAAGGAAAATGGATGTTTTTTATAAAATGTTCTCAGTTAATGTACAAAATGTTTTAAGGAATTGTAAAATTGAGTTCCCTGGAATGTTGTAAATGAATTGGAATTTTTTGTAAAAGAATTGTAATAAAAAAAAAAAAAAAAAAAAAAAAAAAAAAAAAAAAAAAAAAAAAGCTATGCCCGATCTCGTCTGATCTCGGAAGCTAAGCAGGTTTGGGCCTGGTTAGTACTTGGATGGGAGACCGCCTGGGAATACCAGGTGCTGTAAGCTTTTTGGACATTTTTCACTTATTATATAATAATTTTGCCAAAAAATAGAGTCTATGCCCGATCTCTGAATATTTGCAGGTTTGGGCCTGGTTAGTACATGGATGGGAGACTGCCTGTTAATACCAGGTGCTGTAAGCTTTTGGACATTTTTCACTTAGTATATAATAATTTGCCAAAAAAATAGAGTCAATGCCCGATCTCTGAATCTTAGCAGGTTTAGGTCTGGTTAGTACTTTGATGAGAGACTGCCTAGGAATACCAGGGTGCTTTAAGCTTTTGGGCTTTCTTTCCTACTTATATAATGTACTGGCGATAAATTGGCTGCTCTTTAAATAGCCCTCTCTTTGCAGCAGACTTCGCTTACGGCCATACCAACCTGGCTATGCCCGATCTCGTCTGATCTCGGGAAGCTAAGCAGGTTTGGGCCCTGGTTAGTACTTGGATGGGGAGACCGCCTGGGATCCAGGTGCTGAAGCTTTTGGACATTTTTCAACTTATTATATAATAAATTTTGGCCAAAAATAGGAGTCCCTATGCCCGACCCCTCTCTGAATATTTGCAGGTTTGGGCCTGGTTAGTACAATGGATGGAAGACTGCCTAGGAAAACCAAGGTGCTTTAAAGCTTTTGGGCTTTTCTTTCCTACTTATATAATGTTACTGGCGATAAGAGTTGGCTGATCTTTAAATAGCCCTCTCTTTTGCAGCAGACTTCGCTTAACGGCCATACCAACCTGGCTATGCCCGATCTCGTCTGATCTCGAAGCTAGCAGGGTTTGGGCCTGGTTAGTACTTGGATGGAGACCGCCTGGGAATACCAGGTGCTGTAAGCTTTTTTGGAAATTTTTCACTTAGTATATAATAATTTTGCCAAAAATAGAGTCAATGCCCGATCTCTGAATTTTAGCAGGTTTGGGCCTGGTAAGTACATGATGGGAAGACTGCTGGGAATACCAGGTGCTTTAATCTTTTTGAAAATTTCACAATTATATAATAATCTTTTATAAAAAAAAAAAAAAAAAAAAAAAAAAAAAGAGTCAATGCCCGATCTCTGAATCTTAGCAGGTTTAGGTCTGGTTAGTAACTTTTGAATGAGAGACTGCCTAGGAATACCAGGTGCGTAAGCTTTTTGGACATTTTTCACTTAGTATATAATAATTTGCCAAAAAATAGAGTCAATGCCCGATCTCTGAATATTGCAGGTTTGGGCTGGTTAGTACATGGATGGGAGACTGCCTGGGAAATACCAGGTGCTTTAATCTTTTTGGAAAATTTCACGAATTATATAATAATCTTTCATTAAAAAAAAAAAAAAAAAAAAAAAAAAGAGTCAATGCCCGATCTCTGAATCTTAGCAGGTTTAGGGTCTGGTTAGTACTTTGATGAGAGACTGCCTAGGAATACCAGGTGCTTTAAGGCTTTTGGCTTTCTTTCCTACTTATATAATGTACTGGCGATAAGATTGGCTGGTCTTTAAATAGCCTCTCTTTGCAGCAGACTTCGCTTACGGCCATACCAACCTGGCTATGCCCGATCTTGTCTGATCTCGGAAGCTAAGCAGGTTTGGGGCCTGGTTGAGTACTTGGATGGGAGACCGCCTGGGAAACCAGGTGCTGTAGCTTTTTGGACATTTTTCACTTCAGTATATAATAATTTTGCCAAAAATAGAGTCAATGCCCGATCTCTGAATTTAGCAGGTTTGGGCCTGGTTAGTACATGGATGGGAGACTGCCTGGGAATACCAGGTGCTTTGTAAGCTTTTTGGAAAATTTTCACGAATATATAAAATCTTTCATTTTAAAAAAAAAAAAGAGTCAATGCCCGATCTCTGAATCTTAGCAGGTTTGGGCCTGGTTAGTACTGGATGGGAGACTGCCTGGAATACCAGGTGCTGTAAGCTTTTTGGACATTTTTCACTTAGTATATAATAATTTTGCCAAAAATAGAGTCAATGCCCGATCTCTGAAATTTGCAGGTTTGGGCCTGGTTAGTACATGGATGGGAGACTGCCTGGGAATACCAGGTGCTTTAATTTTTTGGAAATTTCCGAATTATATAATAATCTTTCATAAAAAAAAAAAAAAAAAAGAGTCAATGCCCGATCTCTGAATCTTAGCAGGTTTAGGTCTGGTTAGTACTTTGATGAGAGACTGCCTAGGAATACCAGGTGCTTTAAGCTTTTGGGTTTTCTTTCCTACTTATATAATGTACTGGCGATAAGATTGGCTGGTCTTTAAATAGCCCTCTCTTTGCAGCAGACTTCGCTTACGGCCATACCAACCTGGCTATGCCCGATTCTCGTCTGATCTCGGAGCTAAGCAGGTTTGGGCCTGGTTAGTACTTGGATGGGAGACCGCCTGGGAATACCAGGTGCTGTAAGCTTTTGGACATTTTTCACTTAGTATATAATAATTTTGCCAAAAAATAGAGTCAATGCCCGATCTCTGAATATTAGCAGGTTTGGGCCTGGTTAGTACATGGATGGGAGACTGCCTGGGAATACCAGGTGCTTTAATCTTTTTGGAAAATTTCACGAATATATAATAATCTTTCATTAAAAAAAAAAAAAAAAAAAAAAAGAGTCAATGCCCGATCTCTGAATCTTAGCAGGTTTGGGTCTGGTTAGTACTTGGATGGGAGACTGCCTGGGAATACCAGGTGCTTTAATCTTTTGGAA
>NW_020527349.1:0-21272 GCF_003368295.1 Carassius auratus | reverse complement strand
CTTTCCACGCTTTGTATCATTCCACTTGTCTGTGTTTGCATAGTCAAGACAGAGTGTCAGTCTTTGCATTGGTGGTGAGGATTTTTTAGTGATTGTTTCTACAAGCTACATTGATATGCCAGTAGGTGGTGACGGTCTTTATAAATGAGGTATTAATTAATTCACTCACCATCAAAATCACATACAGTACTTCCCTGCTATAATAGTAGGTGCGAGAAAGAGTAGTATTTCTGAATTCACAGTGGTTAAAAATAACAGCAGGCAAAAAGAGAAATACAGGCATTTCCGACACAGCCACTGTCTTTGTTTCATTCATTTCTTTGATTAGTTTCCGAAAAATAGACAAAAAACATATTCATTCAGGAATAAAATATTGTAACCAAACACACAACCAAACTAGGTTTAGAAATTGGATTTGCTGCTTAATCCAGATGGGGCTATAATATGAATGTAATTTATATTATATGAATGTAATTCAAGTATGAAGTATTATATAAGTAAGTATTATTTCATTAAACAGGTATGACAATTATGCATCTTGTAGTGTTTGTCTCCAAATTTGCATCTGTCAAAATGAAACTATTTACACTGTAAAATTAATATAAAAAACACAAGTGTAAATTTAGAAAATATGTTTCTTTAATTTATAATGTATAAGTTACTCAATGTGAACTTAAACATCAAAAATATTATCAATAACGTAAAGTATCACACTTAGTTATTTTTTGGCAAGAGCATTATACAGCTGGTCTTTTTTTTCCTGGACTCTGGATCTGCTGACATCTCTATAACCTCCTCTCTCTCTCTCTCTCTCTCTCTCTCTCTCTTGCGTACAGTACTGATCACTTTTTCATCCCTTCTCTATTTCTGTCTGGTGCTCTCTTTAATTAAAAGTCAGCACTACATGTACTGCTTTTCAGTCTGCAGAACATGTTACAATTAGAGTTAATAGGAATTCGGTTCTCTTTTCCAAAAGATTGATTTGAGGACAGAAGACCTTCCTTTTTTTTATCATATATATTAGGTATAAATGCATAAACAACAAGATGAGTATGATTAATTTCCTCAATGTAATGACATGATGTTGATGCATTGGAAGCCTGTCTGAAACAAAAACAATGACTAGGCAGTCAGACAAAACTGCTGTGCCACGTGTGCTTTCGGTTATAAATAGGAATGTTTAGGATATCTGTCCTAACTGATCTGCTGATAAGCCAGACAGTGGTAAGTGAGTACTATCCATAATGGGGTTACCAGGCCTATTGCTTGTGTTATTTTTACACACTGCAAGCAACTGGTTTAAAGAAGCTTTTGTAAGGTTGACCGTTGTCAATGTCAAATACAATTTCTTTTTTCTTCAGCAACAAAACACTGCTTTTAAAATATGAGTGCACGAGGTGTTATCCCCCAGTGTTTATTTGCAGCTGGAAGGCTGCAGAAATAGTATTTATTGTGATAACACAAAGAAGAGTGCATGGGGATTTAATTCTCTAAGCTTGATATGATGTTTTCAAGAACTAGCCCTACAACTACCACCACAGCAAACCATGTCTAAACGCCACACAAGAGCATGTTCTATGAATGTTGCTTTTGGCAAAATGTGACTGCTGACACTGTGAAGCTGTCATGATGATTTTCTTCCCATCCATCGGCCTTGCGTAGGTCTTGGCACCTGACCGTTTTGAACCAGCTGTGATTGACACTTTCAGCCTCTGGAAACACCTAGGGATCATGGGCACCTCGTGCCATGAAGATGAAGATAGCTAGTGAAAAACTGTAGCTTTAATTCCTCAGGCCCTTGGCTCAGCCTACAAGATCTGTCTCAGACTGGGCTCTGTCTTGTCAGTGCAGTAACGAGATCCTGAGTGACTTAAGTCCTCTGGTGATGTCAGACCTGAAGCTAGAAGAACTGTGTCTACTGATTGTCTCAGTGATCTTTGGCCACTGTGGCAGAATTTCAGCATTCTCCTGAGAGAGAAAAAGAAGACTAGAGTTGATGTATTCAACAGTCTCAAGCTTTCTTTCACTCATTACTTATTCTGTTATATGTAGGAGCTCATTTTCTCTTTGTTAAAAGTCATATTTTTGGGTTGTCAGGAAGGATAGTACGACAAAAAATTGATTTCCTTAGCAGACATTTCAAATTGATGTTTTATGTTGAATATGAGTTTAAAGCTGAAGAATGAATTCAGAGATGCAGATAATTAGCACACTTGCTCGGATCCATCTCTTTCTCATAATAGTTTACTCTACATAATACGCTGAGCTTTTAATACAGTAATACAATAAGTTTCAATGAAGCGACACAATGTTCCTTCGTTTCTAGTTCTAAAGTGCTGTTTTCGAATTAGTAACAGTGGCTTGGGCTTAGCTATAAAACTGTCAAACTGAGATTTGCTGATATATATATATATATTATATATATATTATATTATATATATATATATATATATATATATATATATATATATAATAATACAATATACAAGCAAATGAATAGTTCCCCCAAAATTGAATATTCTGTCATTAATTCCTCACCCCCATTTCGTTCAAAACCCGAAAGACATTAAATTTCAGAACACAAATTAAGATATTTTTTGATGCAATCTGAGAGCTTTCTGACCCTACATAGTCCATGTGACATTGGTGGTTAAACATTCATTTATGAAACTATGATGAACTATGAAATACTTATGCACAAAGAAAAAAAAAATATTAAAAATAATTCGTTCTCTTCTTTTTTCAGTGTAGTACATCATAGCCGCGTTTCCACTGTCAAGCTTAAAACCGGGCTTGCTAGTGCGTGCCAGGGCCAGTCGCGTTTCCACAGTCACTTCCGGTGCTTCCTTGGAGCCAATGGCCTGGGTTTTTTGGCCCGACGAAAAACCTTGGGCCAAAGAGGGCCAGCTGGGGCTAGAGGAGGGGTTCTGAACAAAGGCGGAGTTTCTCTGCGTCTGGAGAGCATCAGCACTGCGGATCATTTCAGAAGAGAACAGCTTTAACACCGGTATTAAAGACTTTTTTAAATTAGTTGAGCTCAAAACTCACTTTCAGTCAGCGGCGAGTGTTTGAAATAACTTGATCCAATGATGATTATAATCAGCATACAAGGCAGAAATATTTATAAGCCATGCAAAAGACTATGCACGCTAGGCATTAAAGTTACCATAGTAAACATGGTAAATATGGCCGCTGGAGGAATCATATGTCAGCTTCTTAATCTCTATCACAATCGTGTATTTATTTAGTAACATATTTTATCTGTCATATGTCTCGTCTCGAGAGTTTAGCTCCGCGTAGCATATGTCATCAAAATATAATAATGGTATTTGTTGGGGAGCTTTTATAAATATATATAGGCCTAAATTATCATTCTTTCTAAATGTGATGTATATAGGCTACTGTGACTACAAATAAACAGAAACAGACTTGACCGAATAACAGACTATGTTCATAACATTTATTTCTGTGTGACTAATTTTCAATCCTGATAAATTAATTATGATCAATGTATCACTTATTATAGTAAAAATTGATGCTTTTGGATTTAAATATTTAACAAATCATGCAAACAAATGACCGCTTTTATCGTGTTCGTTTTGTGATCACGCTAATTCTATTTCTATTCACGACTATTCGTTTTCTAATTACTTCTCTTCATTGGTGAAATGAAGGGGTTCCGTGACGTTGTTCCTGAGAGGCGTGTAAAGGGCGGGTTTAGTGAAGCGCAGCGGATCTCATGGCCCGCCGGTGGAAATGCAGCACTATTTTGGCCTCAGGTCTGTTTTAAGCCCTGGCTCGCACTGGCCCGACAGTGGAAAAGTGGCTAATGTGGGATTTGGTGGATGCAAAAAGGATGTACTTTACAGCACAACAAAGTCTGCAAACGTAAAGCAATTCTAAGTTTAAAAGCATATTTTGAAAAGCTCAAAGCTTGATGATTTGAATGAGGCAATTTAATGATCTGTTTACTCTTGTCTTACAGATGTTCACAGTGCCACACTGACTTTTGATTTAGTGAGCACTCTCCCACTCACAGAGGCACATGCATCTTACTTTAATCAAGAACGTCCTTTCCATTCTCCCACCCCATCCTCCTCATCTCAGCAACGCTCACTCTGTTTTTCCCTACAACTCAAATTAACTGCAGAAATATAATCAGTTTTCTGACAGATTATATACTTTATGGGTGATGGGTTAGGTAGATATTTGAAAAATTGAGCATTCAAAGCCAAATTCAACAGACCTTGTAAAAGCTTCTTCGTGAGAGGGATTCAATATACGTTAGTCAGATACTCTCATGAGGAGAAACGAAGGAATCGTTTATAATGAAAGATTTCTGTTCTCTGAACCCAAACCTTGCATGTCTTTATTGGGAGTTCTGCTTGAGCACTAAATCGAATGATATGAATTTATTCTCCAGCAAAAGGCTCCAGCTCAGTGAATTTTTGGTAGCATCATATGGTTGGTTACATTATGTTTTGTGTACAAATGAGCACAACTTACAGATCAAATAAAGAATATGTGTTTTCTAATGAACTCATATAAAGCTCTCAGATTTAGGCAACAGGATATTAATGGGAAGAACTATTATGACTGCAAAGGGGTGGATTTACAGCAAATCTGCCAGAAATTAGTGCGATGACAAAACGAACACCTCATTTTTGGTTTCCTTGCATTTTGGCTGCAAACTGATTCATTTAGCATATGTTTATAATTACAAATTACATTTAAAAGGTAGATATAAAAATGGAGTTGCAAGATAAGTCTAAAACTAAAACATATTAATCTAAAGCCAAACACTGTAAAGCAATGTTACATTTGTGTACAGCTTCGGTGAGTCCGTGTTTCTGCACAGCTGTCACCAGAGGGCTTGAAGACACAGGTTCCACAGATTAAGTCGAGGGAGTTCTCTTGACCTTTCCATCAAATGCCACACAGTGTGAGGTGTACAAGCATAATTAAACGCCATAGTTTTGCCGCCGTCTTATCTTTGCATGCCAATCGCGCACCCCATCACTGCTGTTCATTAGCCAAGTTTAAGATGTTGGGGCCATGGGTTAATGACAGCGACCGCCGAGGCCTGAATAATATTGTTTATCTTCTCCTTTGCTTTTTTTTCATGCTGCATGTTCACAACTGTTGCTGTTGCTTCTGACAACATCGGTAATGAGGAGATGTTGACATTGGGTCTTGTTAGTTGTGTACATTGTCAGGAAAATTAAGCTCTCTCCAGGCTAACATAGCTTGCGATTCGCAGTGACATTTAACCATTAGCTCCATGCTGAATTGGACAAACGAACAAAAGCAGAAGCACAAAACGCAAATCATATCCAATTAAGCGAGGCATGAAACGGTGAAACCCTAGCAGGAGATTTTACAGGCAGTGCACGAGGAAAGGTCAGGCTCTGACAGAACAGGGCACAGTTAGACGACTGATTACAACTAACGAGCCCTTTGCTTTAGTCAGAATTAGCTGCATTACACAGAGACCCCCCCCACCCCCCAAGTCAATACAGCACCCACACAATTTATTAAACATATCTAAGAAAAGGAAATTTTGTTCCATATATTTCAGCAATAAAATGTGAAAAGCTAGCTATGTTCATCAATAACATATTTTGTCTAATTTAATTGTAAATCTGAATTGTTGAAATAAGTTTCATACCAAAACTAAAGAGTTCAAACTGTACACAAAAAAAATCTTTTTTTTTTTTTAAAAAAATTTCATCCTGATTTTTGGTCTTAATAGGGTTTATTAACTCAACCTCATGTCATTGCAAACCTGTACTTCTATGGAACATAATAAAGATAAAGAATTTTGATAACCAAACTGTTTTGATTACCATTGACATTCACAGTAATTTTGCCCATACAAAGGTAGTCAATGAGAACTGAAACTGTCTGTTTATCAAACTGTGACAGCAAAAATTGTCTGGTTCTTTTATGTTCTGCAGAAAAAAAATTAAGAAATGCATGAGGTATGAAACAACATGAGGGTGAGTAAATGACTGCATAAATGTTCATGTCAATGAAAAAAATGTTTGGCTGAACAATCCCTTTAAGAGAGTTGGTTAAAATATATATATATATATATATATTTGATCAAATGCTCATTAGAGGTAAATGGCATTTTTGATGCATTTTTATAATAAATTGTTTAAAAAAAAAAGAACAAACAATGGTGACACATCAGTATTATCAATCATATTTCTATTAATTGTAATATAGACGGTGCTGCTATCAATAATTGCATTAATAATTGCATTAATATTCCAATATCAAATAGACAGCTCAGTGCAATCCATATACTGACAGTCTAAACTCTAAAAAAAAAAAAAAAAAAAAAAAAAAGTGTGTTGAGCTTCTTTAACTGGTCCCATGAGCTTGTGCATGTTTCAGGGGGTAAAGCAGCTGGGACCTCTCCCCCAGATGCTCCAACATGACTTTATCTGTGTGTGTTTATGGAGTAGAAGAGCCGAGATTGCCTGTGACAGTGGCAAAATGAGACTAACAAACAGTCTAATGAGGATGTGCCAGCAACACGCCTCCATTTGTGCATGTGTATGCTGAGAGGGTATGCCCTCCCTTCTGCAATAACCCATTTAATGGGACTGTGAGCATAGAGCTGCTCAGAGTTGGTGTCATCATGGAAGGGTGTGAGGTTGTAGAGAATCCAAAGAGCCTTACCCAAAAATTCAAAGTCTCCAACATCCCCACGACTCAACATAGGGACAAGAGGTTTTGAAAATGGGTTTACTTGCCCTCATGTCATTCCAAACCTGTTGTAATGATTGAAAGTCAATGGGGTCCAAATCAACATTAGAACACTTTTCATTGGACATTTTTCAAAACTCATTCTTTTTGAATCCATAGGAGAAAGAAAGTCATACAGGTTTGGAACGATGAGTAAATTATGAGAGAATTTTAATTTTGGGGGTAAACGCTTGCTTTAAGTGCCAGGTAAAGAAGTTGATAAAGGTCAAACAGAGCTTCCTAAGATCAACAATAAACTTTAGCAAAAAAAAAAAATGGTAGTTTCTTTATGATTGCAAGCTCTAAAGATGATTTTACACAGCTGGGACAGCTATGAGCACTTTTCCCAATCATAATGAAATGGAGACTAAATGTACTCTGCCAGGATGGCCTTGTTTGAAGAGACACCCTCTTATTTTGGAAGGACCCTTTATCTCTCTTACTCGTTCTCCTTCACTCTTTCTCTCTCCCTCTGTCTCTTGTTCTCTTGCCCTCCCTTTCTCCCATTCTCCTGGCAGGCTGGCCAGCCATAAGGTGGGGTGGTGCCTGAGGATAATGGCAGCAGAAGGCAGAGGAAGCGGACATCTGGCAATTGCTGCCCCAATATGTTTCTATGAAAGAGGCGAGGAATTTTCAGAAGACACGACGCTTACCCGAACGACACGCTCGGCGGCAAAAAGAGGAAGATTAAAAATAAAATTAGTTAACATCTTGCCCGTTTCACCCTGCGATGCACATTTCAGTGTGCAAGAACTGATTGCAGCTTCCATTTACATTACAAAAACGTAGCGGGAGAATGTGTATCGCTAATTAGGAGAAATCATGTGTTGTCTCCTAAAGCTAATTCAGTAAGCACAGATGTGGTCCAGAATTATTTAACCCACTATCTCTCTTCTCTCTTGCCCGTAATGGTAGAAAACTCACTTGCTGTGTTTCTTTCTTTTTATTTAATTCTTTTTTCTTTTTTGTAAAAAAACATATTGTTAATTTGAAATGCAAATGTGCCCCCCCCCCTGCCTCATCCAATCATGTTAGTTCTAATGAGGTGTAAAATATGTACATTAATGAAAGAGAGTTATTTATTTCTAGGGGCAAAGAAATTGCTCCTAATCATTGCCCACATTGTTGAGACAACAAACCACTTCATTTTGCTGGCTCATTAGATTTAGAGTTAATCGTGTTAAGGAAAAAAGGAAACATTCGGAGGTATAGAATTGCCTGCTACTGTCTTGATGCACTACAACAATAAGAAACATTAAAATAGGGTGAAGGTCAAGTTGAATTAAAGCTTCAAGCATGTGCATCAAATTAATTGCCATTAACTTACATGTAACAGCATGTGATTTTATGTGATGGGATTATTGTTTAGGGCTTTCCTTAATTGACTGTAAAGAAGATAAATAACATATATATATAAATATAACCAATAATAAAACATTTAAAATAGTTATTTAAAAGCTAAATATAAATTATAAAAAAGATGTATATATATATTATTATTATTATTATTGTATGTATGTATTATTATTGTAACATTGATTATTTTATGATAAATATAAAAATAATGATTTATTGGCTATATAGTGTTTAAGAAAACCATGTTTTTTGTTTTTGTTTTGTTTTTTAAAGTAAAACAGACTACAATTAGTATTCTTTGCTTAAAGATTGGTGATAAATCAATTTTTTTTCTTTCCTCACAATCTTCCAATAACTTCCTTTATTTTAGAAAGGGGATTCCTTGAAAGGGATTATCATTGGCTCACTTCTTGGCATCAAGTAGTTAAATACGTTGAGACAGCAGTAAGAATAAAAGGTATAATGCATCAAAATGCAAATACATTTTAAATGAGTACAAACCTTGGTCTTCTGTATAGTGCGTAAATAGGTATCAAAAACAAGGAATAACAGCAAAGGAAGAAATGCAGTCAATGTAGACCATTTTGTGCAACATACCCAACAAGTGACATTCACACATTCCAAACCGCAGCTCATGCCATTAATCACATTCTGAATATCTGTTTTTATTTTCCTCAAAAGTCCTCAAATAAAGCTTTACCCTAGTTATTTTCTGGCCTTACATTTTTATCTTAATTAGTGGTGCAATGTCAACATGCTAAACACATGGGACTGTCAAAGAGTCTCTTGTTCTCATTACGCATGTTGTGAATGTTCTTCAGCCAACAGGCTTCCGGTTCATAAGGCACAGCTCATGTGCTTGTTATAAGCTTGAGTAGAGGCAATGCGGATGTATGGACATGGTCACACATCAGCAGATGGAGATGAGTTCAGTGGAGAATGAGTGGGCTTTGTGTGACTGGCGGCTCTGCCAGTGCGCTCTGTCTTTGTTCGAGATAGATGGGCTAAAGAAAACTGAGGAAGCTTGAACATGGAAGAGATCAATGGTGTGAAGAAAAGAAACTACAGTGTCCCTCTTTGTTCAATATTTAGTATTGAGAGTAATCATACACTGAAAAAATTATAGGCTACTATTAGTTTTTAAGTAAGTGGTTGCAAACAATTTATTTTAGTTACATTTAAATAAATCAAATATGTTGATGGGGTAAATTGATAAATTGATATGCAACCCCTTACCTTAGCATTTTTTGGAAAAAATTTAATAATATTTTTTTTTCAGTGTAAATAGTATAAATTTCAAAAATTGGATTATTAACAATTTATTTTTCATTTCTGTCCGATACTTTAAAATGTGGACAAGACAATTGTAATAATCTAAACCGACATCTAAAAAAACAACAACCCACTAGGTTTGTATTATTTAGAAATACATGGATTTTGTTGTCAATGGGCAAATGCTTTTTTGCTATTATAATGATGTAGTTCCTGTTTCAGCTACCAGGAGCTACTGGGATGATACACAACGTTTTGCTACAGTTTCCCAGTTGAACGAAATGGTTAGCAATGGTAAAGAGACCAAGTAAAGTCATTTACAAATGTGTCCAATACCGCTCTCTATATACACAACAATTGAAGATATTAGAAGACATGTTTGTCGCAAGCGTTTTATAGTAACAATATAGTATAATTTAAATATTTTGCTATTGTATTGTGGAGTGTCAATTTCATAAACTTTTCTATACTTCTGATTATATAAAGGCAATTATTACAATATCATAGCACAAAAACAGTGATCAGCCATAATGATAAGCCTAATACTCACAAGAAAAATAATAAGGCCATTTAGATCATAATACAGTCTTGGAAGTATGAAGTGGATTAGCCTTCACCTAAAATGTTTGCCTTTTCATCCTGAAATGTGAGGCAAATTTTGGATCACAATAATTAGGAACCACAGTTTCCACAAATCCCTTCGCTTGATTTGGATGTTTTTTTAAATTATTATTATTCTGTACGGCAAGGGCAGTGACTGTAACATTGGAGCATATTTTGCAGTGTTAAACTTGTATTTATACCGATTTCATCAGGCTCTGAACATTTGTTGGGGCTGAACGCAGCCCTTGTCTCTCAGACAACACACCCACAAACCACTGACTGACCATCTAAAATCAAACCGGACTCTGGTTGGTCGCTTCACATCTCAAGCAGATGGTCCCTCCTAAGTGGGCAGTTCTTGGCCACAATAAAACAATATGCTTTTTCACATATAGTTGAAGTGTGGTTACACAGGTCCAGTGTCAGTCTAATCAATAATGGGATTTATAGTACTTACACAATACATATGCTGTCAGTTATCAAAAAAATAACATATTTTTGCATCTATTTAACTACACGTACACTGAGCTCCTTTTCCAATGTTGCATATTTTCTTGTGTATTTTTTCTGCTAAAAGGGAAACACTCATAATGTATATAGATATGCTCTGTGTAATTCTGCATCCAGCATATATTTTCTGACAAATGCTATGAGCTAGCCAGTGACCGGCACACTCTGGAGCTCCACATCTGTTTAGTCTCATTACTATGCGTAGTGCCCAGAGCTACACATTCCCCAGTCACCCAAAGACTCAGATTGAGGCTAGGCTAGCTAGCACTGACAGCTTACATTCCCTCTTACTGTTTAGTCTGAGCCATCGGCTAATCCCTCTAGCAACAGCTGTCCTTTAGCATCATAGATGCTAACTTCCCTTTTGACAAAAACAAAACAGGATCATCAGTGTCAACAATGATTTACCAAAAGCCATGGCTAACATCTTCTAACTTTTCACATCCCCGACCACTTCAGGCTGATACTTTAAATTAACAAAAGCCACAGTGCACTCATATGTATGCTAAAAGAGTTTTTGCTCCTCCGTGCCAATGTTCCTCTTGATTGGTGCACGAGAGGAAGAGACAATGGGAAACGATGCAGATGATGCATGAGGGGAGAAAAGAAAATAAATCTGTTAATTAATACATCCCAGCTAAAAAGGCTTGGGAGGATTATCTGAAAGAGCCTGAAGAGTCATGGACAAGCACCGGAGCACCTTCTGAGAGTCGAAAGTGCTGTGTATGGCCAATCCACAGTCTTCTTCATCCACTTAATGCATCTATCACAAAGCGCTCGAGAGCCGCCCGGGCTGTGAAGGGCTGGGACTCATGGAGTGACCTCTGTGGCCTACATCTACCCCAACACATGAGTGCTCAGCTAAGTTCAACAGCCACTCCGAAAAAGCTGGCCGGCTGAAAGAAGGCACTAATTAGGGTGGGGAACATGGATGACAGAGTCCCTCAAGAGCTGGCACACAGTATGAGTGTATACTGAACCTTGTCATGTAGGTCAGTTTGAAGCTTTTAGCAAAGCCATGCATATTAATGGGCCTTTCCCCTTTCTTTCTCTCACACATGATCACAGGAGGCTGAATCCCCTGAATTTCGGCCCTAGAGGCTTTGGATGAATTAACTGTTGACTGTTTCTAAAAACATATGCATTGTAAATTGAGATCACCACTAGGTGTAGCATTCGTAGGCTAGTTTATTGGTCTTTGTGGTTGAACTGTGAAAAAATAGCCATGGATCAATGAATAAGCCCACTGGATTCTTTGCTGATTTTTGTGGATGTTTGGCCATTTTAACGGAGGTGTTTATGTTTAACCACAAGCTGTCCAAAGAATATTAATATCTAAATACTATCTTAATGTTAGGGGTCAGTATTATATATATATATATATATATATATATATATATATATATATATATATATATATATATATATATATATATATATATATATATATATATAGTACATATTATATAGCAAAAGTGTACATTTACACACCACAACTCAAAAATGTTTGATCAGTATGACTTTTTAAGTGAAGTGACATTCAGCCAAGTATGGTGACCCATACTCAGAATTTGTGCTCTGCATTTAACCCATCCGAAATGCACACACACAGAGCAGTGAACACACACACACACACACTGTGAGCACACACCCGGAGCAGTGGGCAGCCATTTATGCAGTTGGGGCTTCAATGCCTTGCTCAAGGGCACCTAAGTCGTGGTATTGAAGGTGGAGAAAGAACTGTACATGCACTCCCCCGTCCGGCCCGAGACTAGAACCTACAACCCTTCGATTGGGAGTCCAACCCTCTAACCATTAGGCCATGACTTCCCCTTAATGGTTTTTAAAGAATTCTCTTCTGCTCACCAAGCCTACATTTAGTTGACTCAAAATACAGCAAAAGCACTAATATTGTGATATACTTTTACTATTTATAATATGAATTATTATCATAATTTTTTCTCATTATAGATCAATATCAAGTATTTCATCTGAAATAAAAAGCTTTTGTAACATTATACACTTTTTGGGGAAAATAAATGATAAAAATTAATACTTTTATTTAGCATAGATGCTTTAAATTGATCGAATGTCATGCCAAAGACATTAATAATGTTACAAAAAACTTTTTTTTTTCAAACAAATGCTTTACTTCTGAACTTTATATTCATCAAAGAAACCTGAAAAAATTATATTATGTTTTCAACTTAATAATAATAATAACAATAATAATACATGTTTTTTGGGCAGCAAATCAGAATATGATTTCTGAAGGATCATGTGACTGGAGTAATGATGGTAAAAATTCAGCTTTGAAATCACAGGAATAAAATACATTAAAAAAAACATTTAAATAGAGAACATTTATTTTAAAAAGTAAAAATAGGCTTGGTGAGACGAAAATACTTTATACTTCATACTTAATACTTAAAAAAAAAAATCTTATAGTTCAAAAACTTTTGACTGGTAGTGTATATATTAGGGCTAGGCAAGTTAACAAATTATTATTGATTAATTGATTAAAGCCGACAATTTTTTCATCACGCATTAACACAGTTTTTTATTATTATGAAAGTCCGTTGCTCACTGGCTTTGAATACACATAGGCTACAGACAATATATAAATATATTATATAAATATTACATTTAGAGGAAAAAGAGGGCATATTAATGGGTCTCTACTTGTAGTTTAGAAGTAACACAGAAAGTATTATCCAAATGTTCATTGTCCAAGAAGGTTTGCTCACTGCTCTAACTTTTAAAAAACTAAGTATAAATTTTAATTATAGGTGTGTGTGTGTGTAATTATATTTAGAGAAATAGAGAGAAAGCTAAAAAAGTATGCAGAGTCTGGGATTTAGGGCACAGTTTGCTTGTAGTTTAGAAGTAACACAGAGAGTGTTACCCGAATGTTCATTGTCCAAGAAGGTTTGCTCACTGCATGTTAACGTCCTCTTCGATTTCCTTGCATGGACAGTGGGACGTGGTTGGCACGGATCTTCAGCTAGGCCTCACGCATCGTATGGTCCGCTGTCACTCACCAACAGTCTTGTTTACTCCAAAACGCAGATCTTCCCTTCTCTATGACCTTCTTGCGCTCTCCCCTCTTTCTGATCCTACTGATTTGTGTCTCTTTGAAAGTTGCACTCCAGGACGTGTGATGTACATCGGTGGTAATCAGATAAGTTGGGCAGCATCCTCCTGCTATCTCTCCAAAACAACATCTCCACTCAACTGAGCGCCAGAGTGCAACTGTCACATTACAAGCCAGGGAAATGTGTTCCACGGCTCTGAGCTGTAAACACAAATTGGAGGAAATAAAAGGAAGAAAATATCTAGCAAGCCGTAAGATGTTTTGCATGACAGAAAAACGTAATGCTTTCAGGCGAGGCCAGTACTGAGAGGTGGTGGTGTGGGGGTGGGGGGGGGACAAATCGGCATTCTGTTGTCTGTTTGAACTCTTTAACCAATTAAAATGGCAGAGCAGAGTGCATATTTTAATATGCATGACAGAATGGCAGATTAGGAGGGGGGAAAATACTACGGCTAATTATGTGGTCAACAGTCTGCCATGATGCCATTGTACCTTCCGTTTAATTTGCACATAAAACCTCGCCTTCATGACGGCAACATGAAGCTTTCAAGTGCATTGTTTTAATGAGGCACAGAACATTTGGAGTTGTTCTCTGGGCTAGAAGAGCATCCAGGGAATTTACACAGCACCATTTTTCAGCGTTATTTGTCATTCTTTCATAATGAGCAAATCTCTTTATCATGCCTTTATTTATCTATTTCTATTAATTGAGTAGGTCATTATAGTTCTGCTATCACCCCATAGCTATGTAATTTTAAATTGTAATTTTATTTTGTTATGATATGGCTTCCAGCATGCTTCCAAATTGCTACCTATTATTTCAAATCAATGAACACTGAAAACATTTAAATGCAGTTTATCTGGTGAAGTGTGAAATACCAAAAATTAAGTTAATATTAAAAATGGACCCTATTTACTTCCTTGATGCAAAATAGAAAGAGAGAGAGATAAAAACATTGTAATCATTTATTAAAATCTTATAACTTCATCTGAAACAACTTTACTTTTTTCCACTGACATCATATAGGCCAAATGTGCTATTGGTTAATGCTTGCCAATAGCCAAATATCTAATTAGGCTTTGTTTTAGCAAACTCAAAATCAATCTGGGTCTATGAAACTGCCCATTCTATTCCCTTTCCCTCCTTAAATAAAATAGCCTTTCTACTAGTTGATTATCCTGTTGCAAATATAACTATACTGAAGTGTGAAAGAAAAATGGTTATTTACCTTGATTTTGCTTGACTCAACCTTTTTTACTTGACTTCACGTGACACATCGTATGTTGTACACAATGTATGTGTCTGCCATTTCAGAAGAAAAAACTAAACAAAAATACACTTATGAAGAGAAAGCGAGAGTGGTCACAAAAACAGCTGAATAAACTCTTTTCATTGTGGAAAAACACTTTTCTAATATAAAAACAATCATGAATGTTGTTGGGACTACAAGTGAGAGACAAAAAACATTAAAGCTGTTTGTCATCATCACCATCCCAGACCATTCTCTACCCACATCAGGTCCAGCAAGTGGTTGATGTCTAATCCAGCCAAAAGCGAAAGAGACAAAAAATAAATAAAAATCCCTCACTCCATCTTTTTTTATTCATAAATATTGCTGCCGATTCTGCAGAGCTTGCCAGAAGTGCAGCTCATCCAAAGTCATTTGCAGCAAAGTCCATTATCATCATCACTTCTGGTGATGGTGGCACAGTTCACTGCAGCCTGCACACATAATGACATTCTGCTCTCTCTGGCAGGGCTCCCGTGCAGATAGCTCACTCTAAAGCATCTGAGTGACAGACAGTGCACAACTGCAATACAGTGAAGAGCTGATCTGTCTGTGGAACTGGAAAAGTATGTTAACATCTCTCTGCTACCCTTGTGTTACATTTATTTGAATGAGAAGAATAATATTTTTGACACAGCTGTGGTCTATAGATTTGTACCTAGTGAGGTGCTCATACGGCCAATGGTAGCTTGAACCTGGCTTGCAACACTTTGTACTTTCCTGAAAGGAAAGAAAATTGCATTATCAATATTTCAATTATTATTATTATCGTTGTTGTTATTGTTATTTTTAGGGGTGAGGGGGTAAGATACTGAGATCAGCACATTGCTTAGCTTGAAGTGAGATACTTTTTTAATATTTTGTTACCATGACCAGTTGCCCACAATGCATTGTTAGCACCACACAGCACAGATCAGTTTCCAACTAGCGTGGCTTACTTTGTAGCTTTGCAGCACGCTCAGCTTTAGGCCTAAGGCCTCGGCTGACCAGTTACAGTAATGGAAGAAGACATCTCAATGCACTATTGCGAACATGAAGTAGGAGAACTGACTTCACCTCTGTGAAAGAAAAAAGCAATAGTGAGGAAAAACAGCTTCATAAGCATCCGGCTGTCAGCGATGGAAGAAATTAAGGTTGATGCTCCATGAAAAGAAATGTATGAGGAAGAGCGAAGCCAATAAAGGCTGTAGGATGGAGTCATTCGCTGTGAAATAAAACAGTCTGTGGACACTGTAAGTCTGTCCTGTCCACTCCTGCCTAGCTCAGCAGAACATGGACCTTACTTGCAAGGAACTTGACCAGCTGCCTGCTATCAGAGTGGTTTCAGAGCTCTCATACCTACAGTATGTTAACAGTTAATTTAGTTGGTCTTAAGAAATGACAAGCAATTCTTTGTACTTTTATTTAAACACATGATGAATACATCATCAAACCAATCGGAGCTCAAGTGGATTTCAAGATTTACAGTGAAATAAAGTTTGGGTTGTTTCTCACGATTATATGACTTTGGAATATGGGCCTTTTTTTTTTTTGAGTTTCCATTCATTATTTTGAATAAAGACGAGTAATCAGTATTCTTCTAAGTTCCTTCATTTGTGTTTCACTAAAGTAAGAAAGTCATACTGGTTTATTACTATGCAAAGGTGAGTAAATAATGACAGTATCTTCTCTTATGGTGTGAAATATCTCTTTAAGAGCTGCTTCTAACACCCAAACATATTTCCGAATAAGTGGGATAAAATGGCTGAAGGTGACACTACCAATAGTTCATCAAGAGCACTTTCTAACAAAGGCATGGCAAAGTGTCCTTCTCCTAAAGCTGACAACTGGTGATGGTCACCAGGTGGGATATGTTATCCTAACAGTCTGGAACTCCGCTGAATTATTTGCTGATAGATATAAACAGCTGTTATTCTTGGTAATGGAAAGCAATTAGAAACATCTGCACACTTGGCGGTGAGCGATGCCTTCCTAAGCCGCCCTGTTCCCAGGTGCCACTGGGAAATAATTACATCATCAGAACAGCACCGGGCCTCCAGGACTGGTACTGATCTGTGAAGAACATGAATGCAGCCCCTCCCATGCTAAAAGAGTACAGGAGAAAGGCTATGTATTCAGCTTCCCTTTCTGCACAGATATAGGCAGTAACACATTTGTGGACCTTGATTAAACATTTATTTAACACAAACTTGTTTATGGCTTACACTATTTTACATAAATGCTAAAAAAAAAGAAAAGAACATTTTGTCATTTACTCACCTTCAAGTCATTCCAAACCTGTATGACTTTATTTCTTCTGCAGAATAAAATAATGCACAGTATTTTAAGACATTTCTCAGTATTTTTTTGTCAATATAATAAAAGTCTGTTTTATTACCAACATTCTTTAGAATATTTCCTTTTGTGTTCTGCAAAATGCAGAAAGACACATAGTTTGGACCGGCATGGTGGTGAGTAAATGATTAGAGAATTTAGATTAAATATCTCTTTAATACTCATTTTCTTTGTATTTAAAGGGATAGTCCACCCAAAATGTAACATTTTGCCATTATTTACATATATGCATATCACATGTCATCTCAAACATATTTAACTTTTCTTCTTTGAAGAAAAAAATAAATAAATAAGGTATTGTAGTTGGTAATTTGTTTCTTTGTAATTAAAATGAATGGGGAAAATGAATAGAAGACCATAAAATCATCATTAAAGTAGTCCATACCACTACATATTTCAAGTCTTCAGAAGCCATACAACACCTTTTTTGTGATAAATGGACTGAAATTAAAGTCATTATTCACTGAAAATATTGCTCTAGCTCCTAGTGTATTCATGAGAAATTAAGAGATGTCTTATTTGGGAATGTTCATTTGAGCCAGATCTGATTTAGTTGCAGCAGTTTATTAGAAAAGAACAAAGAAAATAAAGTCATGAAGATTTAAAACAGTGCAAAGGTCAGTAAATCGTGACAGCAGTTTAATTTTCTGGTAAACTTTCGTTTTGACAAATAATGGACTGGAATATAAAATCTTTGTTTGTGGTTTTCTTGTCTCATGCAGCCTCCACTTTAATAAATAGCTTTTCTGGTCTTGAAGCTCAGGTAAGTGAGGGCTGTGCCAATGACCTTTACCCACAGCCCCCTCACCTCAGTGATAGGAGGACCCCACTGCGTGGAGTCTGTTGAATTACTCTTACTGATGCATGCCTGTGGCTTCCCCTGGATCTATCAGTAGCCCCCTGGTGAGAGCTCTCTTCAGCTGTAAATACCATCAGTCTCTGCCACCCTGGAGAGAGCCAGAAGACGGCGTTCTGGAGGGTCACAGTTCAGCAGACACAGACACGGCTGTTTTGGTAGCAGGGAAACGTCTGCTTATTTGTCTGTTACATATTTAAGTGTTTGAAATTAATTTTAACTATTTTTGAGCAGCCTGACAATTTCACTTATACATGTCTTCCAACTTCCATTTAAAATGGATACTGGAATGGACACTGATAATTGAAATTCAGCTTTATCATCACAGGGATAAAATAATAATAATAATAAAAATAAATAAATAAAATAAAATAAAATAAAAAATGTATGCATTTAGCAGACGCTTTTATCCAAAGTGACTTACAGTGCATTCAGACTATAGATTTGTACCTATCATGTGTCCCTGGAGAATCGAACCCCCAACCTTGCGCTTGAGTTACAGGAACACTGTTTAATTAATAATAATAATAATAATATTGTAATATTAAATTACATTAATAAATAAATAAATTGAAAACAGACATTTCAAGCCGTAATAATTTTATAATAAAAATAATTGATCAAATAAATGCAGATGTGGAGAACAAATAGACTTTGATGCTAAACCTTTGAAAGGTAGTTTATGCTTCAGTTGACCAGAACAAAAACAAAAAAAGTATAGTGTAAGTGTGTACTGACAATCCATCAGTATCTACCAAAAATGATCAAATATTCAATCCAGAAGGCTTCATGGGCATCACTACTATCAAATTTCACAGTAGAAACATCATTGCATATTCCGCCTCTCTATGCCTGTGGACAGGAGATACAAACTGCTGCAGCACTAAACATTATGCTTGTTCCTTTGTTCTGTCCACACTGTAATCCCTCAGGCAACAAGCAGAAAATGTCCGTCAGGACAGATGAGTCCAGAGGAGGCCTGATGAGACACCCGGCTAGATGTGTTGATTTTGGCTGGCATACCTGTCATGGAAAGCTGCAACTGCAGTTCAAAAATGAGGAGGCTAGTGCCACATGAGGCCATATGGTGACATGGTGATGAGTGCACACACACACACATAAAGACAGGAAAATAGTTTTGAATGGCTATCCAAGTCAGCTTTTCAAGCATTTTGTTTGAGGCATAGTAGATGTAAATGAGTTAAGTGGGAACATGTAGACTGAAGTGTATCTATCTATCTATAGATTCAGAATATCCTGCACCGTCTGCAGACAGAGAGAGATGGTCTCCGTCTGCAGACAGAGATGGCAGAAAAAGGTAGAACGCGAGTGTGCAGCTCAATCATTTTTTTTCTGAGAGTTACACAAAAATAATATTACTTTAATTCCAATGGCCTGATGTAATTACTTGAGGCTACAGTTTATCTTTTCATACACATGTTCAGAGTGTATCAGACATAATTCATTGGACCACTTCACGATTTCCCTGTAGCAGAACATCTGACTTGATGAAAAGCAAAATTGCGAATCGTTGGGATGTAATGCTATTACAACCACAAAAAAAAAAAAAAAAAAAGTATTCCAGCACAGATGGTACATTCAGCCTTTTAATAATAAAATCTGCTTCTGTGTTATTTAAAAAAATTACAATAACCTTTCCACTAATCCCCTGACTTTGGGTCTGGTACACCTGAACGACTGCATCACAATCCCTGGCCCTTGATAACATATTAG
This sequence comes from Carassius auratus, assembly GCF_003368295.1. NCBI lineage: Eukaryota > Metazoa > Chordata > Actinopteri > Cypriniformes > Cyprinidae > Carassius > Carassius auratus. The sequence goes on along the minus strand of NW_020527349.1, from coordinate 1,468 downwards.
GATTACAGCTCAGATTTTATATCTCAGTTCTGGCCTACGTCTTTCTCATAAATACGTTAGATAAGCAATATCTGTTTAATTTCATTCTCTTTGATCGCAGGATTACACAGAAACAGTTGATTGTGAAGGCAGGCATACAGCCAAGCAGCTGCATAAGAATTCATACATCTGCATCAGATGTGTTATTATGTTTGGACATCATACATTTATTTTTGTGCAAAGTTCCTGTTTACCTTGCATGCTGTTGCAAAATATTGCAGCACCTGCGTGTTGTAGTGTTTTTTCCCTAAAACTTGGCAGATGGTCCTCCCTGTCTCCCCTCCCCCTCCTTCACCGGACTCCCATTACCCAGTATCTAGCGTATATACATCTAGAGTATCTGAGTCTATAGGGAATACTGCCATGCAATGCCCAACCAGTCTCAACACAGCAAAAAAAAAAACAAAACAACAACAACAACAACAACAAAAAAAGGCATCTCCGGGTTTGACCTCTCAAAGCAAATCACATGCATCTGAATCACAGGAGCCAGATCCCTTGTGAAGAGCAAGAGATGTTTCTCTCTCCAAGACTAATGCAAAAATATGCCCTGCAACTCATTTGCTATGTGTAATTTAGTGGCATGACTGCCAGCGAAACACATAACACAAAGGTCCTTATGGCGACCGTAGCCTCGCTTAGCGCTGATTTAATTATAAAGCTCTTGTCTTTCGAACACTACGAGGGACACTGATGGATAAACTAATAGCTTATGTACAACACGTCTATATTAGTGACAGCTTCCATGTCACTGAAAAGATTTGCCTGTGAGAAAAAAAAGTTCACTGCACATGTCAAAGTGAGCAGTCCAGTTCATCTTAATACAGTTTAATTTGACGTACTCTGCTTGACAAATGAAATATTGTCCCAGAGTGCGAGCTCTACTAAAACTAAACAAAGGCTGAGCAAACAGGGCTTCGAGTTTGTTGCGCACATTTATCAAGAACCAGAGGTGACAAACAGATGAGTTCTTTTCCAGAAAAGAGCTAAATATCAGCTATAGTACATTTATACAAATTTGAGGGGTGGTTGCTTGCATAAAAGTATCGTCATAATGCTAGTGTGTCGTGGGTGGTTGGTAGGGTGTTAAGGTGTTTGGACTGCTTTTTAGCACAGTGCTATGTGGTTTTAGATGCACAGATAAATGGGTAAACATGTTTGGATGGATGGATGGATGGATGTATTAGATAGATAGATAGATAGATAGATAGATAGATAGATAGATAGATAGATAGATAGATAGATAGATAGATAGATAGATAGATAGATAGATAGATAGATAGATAGATAGATAGATAGATAGATAGATGGATGGATGGATGGATGGATGGATGGATGGATGGATGGATAGATATTAGATAGATAGATAGATAGATAGATAGATAGATAGATAGATAGATAGATAGATAGATAGATAGATAGATAGATA